>NW_015388412.1:248585-252781 GCF_001527695.2 Protobothrops mucrosquamatus
AATTCAAGGCTTTGAAGTTTTAGATCTAGCCAAATCAAAAGCGTCCACCCAACCACGTTCCAGAACGTGCCTTTCATGTTTGTTTTCAGAAGAATTGCAAAGGATTGCTTTAATTATTAGAAATTGGTGCACCAAAGATAGAAGGGAGAGCAGGATTAAAAATAACAATAATCTAGATCAGTGGTGGCGAACCTATGGCACGGGTGCCAGAGGCAGCACTCAGAGCCCTCTCTGTGGGCACGCGCGCCGTTGCCCCAGTCCCAAGCCTTCAGCTGGGTTTTATAAAACCTTTTCGCTTTAGGCCTCCGCTGCCATGTACAAAAAAAAAAAAAGGTTCAATCAATCAATCAATTTCAACTTCTCACAGGAAAAAAAAAGATCTGGCAAAGTTGGAATTGATTGATTGAACTTTTTAGTCCCACCCAGTCTGCCGTTACCACTGCGGCCATGCCCACCCAATGGGCCACGCCCACCCAATGGGCCACACCCACCCGGCACTCGACAATGCATAAGTGGGTTTTGGGTTGCAGTTTGGGTACTCAGTCTCTAAAAGTTTCGCCATCACTGATCTAGATGATTAAATGCAATCGCAAAAATAATCTAGACAATTAAATACAGTATGAATACGATACTACCTAGTGTGGATAAAGTTTGGCAGATCCGGTATGTTTAACTACAGGAATCCAAGTGAATAGTTTCATTTTTAGCAATGATTTGCAGAGCCCTCTAGAGGTTTTTAGGCAAAAGCTCCATTTTTTTCTCTGTTTTTAACTAGAAACCTTTAGATTCCTTTTTTTTTGTTTTTATGACTGCAGTGGGACACAGTAGGATTAAGTGCTCAGTTTTCTATGTAGTGTATTAAATAAATCATGCATAATACTGTAATTTCTATTTGCAGTTTTACAGCTGTATCCCTCTGAAATGAAAGAGGGGAAGAGAAAACCAATTTAGTTTTGTCCCTGCTTGTTCGTTCACAAAACAACAGAGTGACTAAGGTGCCTCCACAACGGACACATCTTAAGCAATCCATGATCTCTGTCTCCCATAGAGATGGATATCACTTCTCAATCAGGATTATGTGCAATCCCTTAAATCCAACCGTGAGTTTACAGTAGGCACAAATATCTATTAATCTTGATGACTGTTTATTATTTGCTGGTTCCCAGGCAGCTGTACGCTACACAGCTACAACTGCCAATTACCAGATGAAAACAGATCATGGCAGTGTCCTTGGTGCTCTCTAAGCTTGGTTGTTTTTCTGATTGCGGACATTTCATTACCAAACTAGGCAAGATCATCAGTGCTAGTTTGGTAATGAAACATCAGTAACAAGGAAGCCACCAACCTCAGAGAGCACCAAGGACCCCACAGTTTAATTCTGAGCTACAAATATTCTTTTCCATCAGTAAGAACAGACCAGCTGGAGCTTGCAGTTGCTGGGCGGGGTTTGGGGTTTTTTTTTTGCCAGTGAGGAATAAAGCACCAATTTAAAATATCGCTGCCCATTGCTTATTTTGTCTTTTTCTTTTCTGAGGAATTATGTCAATTGGCTTTACTGGCTCCAGTGCAGGCACCCATGTTCGTTCCATGCCCAAGCTTCATGGTGGTGTTGTGATTCCGTGCCAGCCTGTGATCCCAACAGCTGAGTCCAGGGAATCTGAAGAGGAGGAGGAGAAGGGGCCTGGGGAGTCATCGGAGTCCGGGGAAGGCTCTGATGAGCTCCAAGATTTACATTCCAGTGAGGAGCCTGGCCCTTCCGCTCGTACTTCGTGTTGAAAGAAAAGTCTTCATCCTGGTTCATCCAAGCCGGGGATAAATAAACAACATGGCGACTGCTTTGGGAAGAAGGCTGCAGTTTATTGAAGAGCCAGAAATATGGTTCTTGCAGGAAAGACCAGAGAAAAGAAAGAAGAGGCTGAGCACATGAGTAGTGGGTTTTTATACCCTCTCTAGCCTTTTGTTTGGAATAGATTCCTGTTCCTGTGGCATGAACTTTGAGGCTATTTCCTGTGTCACGTATTCTGACCTGAGTTTAGGTGTGCCTCTCTGGTATTCTTTATGGTGATGGGTTAGTCCTATTATCATATCCTGCTTCCCTGGTGATGGGGCTAATGGCTCCTAGAGTTTGGGTGGGGTATGCAGATGTTAGGTCTTTGTCTTTTTGATCTCCTAGCTGGGGTCTTCATGGTGGTGTCGTGATTCCGTGCCAGCCTGTGATCCCGACAGCTGAGTCCTGTGAATCTGAGGAGGAGGAGGTGGAGGGGCCTGGGGAGCCATCGGAGTCGGGGGAAGGCTCTGATGAGCTCCAAGACTTACATTCCAGTGAGGAGCCTGGCCTTTCCGCTTGTACTCAGGATGAGATGCAGCTGGGTGGGGAGACTGGGTCAGACTAGGACAGTGGTGGCGAACCTGTGGCACGTGTGCCAGAGGCGGCACTCAGAGCCCTCTCTGTGGGCACGCGCGCCATTGCCCCAGCAGAGTTTGTCAGAGTAGCGAACCCATGGCGTTTGGAAGCGACAAGGCAGGAAGTGAGTGAGCAAGCAGCGTTAGATGGCGAGGGACTGGCCCCCGCCGCCCTGGCACCAGCCCGCTCATCCAGTCTGCTGTGACCACTGCAGCCACGCCTACCCAGTGCCACCCCCTCCCCGAGGGCACCACAATGTTGATGCAGCCCTGGCACTTTGCAATAAATAAGTGGGTTTTGGGTTGCAGTTTGGGCACTCGGTCTCTAAAAGGTCCGCCATCACTGGACTAGGAGGATGCACAGCTGGCGGAAATGAGAGACGCCCGCAAACGAAGACAAGCTAGGAGAGTAAACCAGAGAGAGGCAATGGGGCGACCTGCGGAGAAGGCATTGAGAAGCCACGCCTTTTGGACTGAATTACAAAAGGGGAATGTGCGGGCGGTGCTGGTTGCTGATGGCATCCCTTGCAAAGTACTTCATGGGATCATGTTCTGTTGGTATTGCCGGTGACTAATTCTCTGTTTTGCATGGTGTTTCATGTGGACAATTTCCTCCATTTGGATTGTGTTTTGCTGCTTTTGCTTTTGGACCATTTGGCAGGTTTGTTACCCATATTAAAAGAGGTTTTTTGTTTTCTTCTGAGTCTCCAGCCTATTTTCTCAAAAGGGGTTTTGTCCTTGTGCATTTAACAAGGACGGCCCTAGGTTGGGACAGAACAGGTGGCCTTCAACCATCCTGAAGTTCTTCCAGATGTGTTGGGCCTGTATACCCAAAATTCAGCCAGTATTTATTTATTTATTAGACCTTTATCTCGCCTTTATTATTTTAATAAATAACCCGAAGTGGTGAACATACCTAATACTCTTTCTTCTTCCTATTTTCTCCACAATAACAACTCTAGGAAGTCAGTTGGGCTGACAGAGGGTGACTGGCCAAGGCAGGACTAGAACTCACCATCTCCCAGCTGAGTGGCTCAAGGTTTCCCAGCCAGCTTTCGTGCCTAACGCCAGACTAGAACTCACCAACTCCTGATTCCTAGGCCAGCACCTTAACCACTATCTCAAACTGACTTTCCAGGATAATACCCAATCCTGCTGACTGGGAATTCTAAGTCCTGTAATAATCCTAACCCCTTTGAAAGCCTTGAGTTTGGAGAAAGGTGATCTCTAGATGGTGGTTAGAAGAATGGTGTCAAGAAACAAAGAGAGGCATGAATAATGGAACATGGCTACCTGGATCTCTGACCCAAAGCTTTCTGGAAGGAGCAGTAGATTTTTTTTTTCTTTTCATGGAAAAGCTGAATGCTGTGTTTGTCAACAAAGGTGAATTTTCATGTCAACAATCAGGAATGGCAGAGTTTCAAATACGCTACTGTTGATAGAGAAGAGCTTTCTAATTTGGATATCCATGACCTGACATTAGACTTGTAGAGCAGGTTCAAAACAAACATTGCAGTACGCTAGGTATACTGTACTGGCGCAATCAGCATTTGCAGAGTGAAACTGATCAACTGTTGAAAGAAAAATCTTCATCAGGATCCAGTCCAAGCCAGTGAAGGGATTTTATTATGCTTAAGGTTGATATTAGTAATATTGATATTAGTAGTGATATTTTGTAATTATATATACATATACATATATATACATATATATACATATATATATATATATATATATATATATATATATATATATATATATATATATATATATATATATATATATATATATAT
>NW_015388412.1:253163-255633 GCF_001527695.2 Protobothrops mucrosquamatus
AGCCTGGGTTGCTGTGTATGAGTCATCATCTAGGAATTATTTTTTTGTGCCATCTTATGCCTAGTACCAAGACCTGATCTTTTTGTTCTGGAAAGGTATAAAAGGTGGAAGACATCTTTCCTGGTTGTTGCCTTCATCTCTCTACCAGCCACGAAGAGAGATGGGGTCACCCAACTCTATTTTGATCAAAATAAAAGTTCTTTGCTTGCTGAAACCTCGACTCAGGAGTTCCTTTGGCTCTTTTAAATTCCTGAGTAATGCTGGGGCAATTGTGAGGCTAAGTGGAAAACCTTACAGCAGGAATAAATAAAATGGAGACTGCTTTAGAAAGAAGGTTGTAGTTTATTGAAGAGCAGAGCCAGACAGAAATGTGACTCTGGGAAAGCTGACCACATGGAGCTGGGAATGGTGGGTTTTTATACCTTCTTGGGCTTTTGTGTTTGGAGTTGTTCCTGTGGCATGAACTTTGACCTGAGGTTCAGTGTGCCTTTCTGGTGTTCTAATGGTGCTGGGTTAATCCTATTATGTCCCAAAGGTCATATCCTGCTTCCCTGGGGCTGTGGCTGTTGACTATGTCCTGCCTTGGATTTTTGGGGTGAGGGATTGTTGATTCTAGGGATCTTTGTCTTTCTAATCCCATCAGCTCTAAGCTTCCTGGCTCCAGTCTTTCTGACAGGATTATCACATCAGCATTTCTACAGATCTGGTTTCTGCTTGGGGCAGAGAGATTTTTTTGGGGGGGGGGCGTTCTGCCTTTTTAGATCTTCTCCATTATTCCTTTGGGGAAATATAATATTCTGCCTTTTTTAATATTCCCCAAAATATTTCTTTCTCTGGGGGCGGGCTGACTTCCCACACAACTATTTGCTAAGCGCAGATTCCCAGATTTCATGCTGGAAAGATCTGATGTTTCTCAGAAGCTTTTCTTCCCAGACCATCAGATGGTGCCCTACAAAATCTTAAACAGCTCCTTCTGATTTTTGTTTTCAGAGTTCTTACTCTCCAGCTACAATATTGCCGTAGAATCTACTAAAAGAAAGGAAGTATGAGAAGATGTTCATGCAATGCTGCCATCATGTGGCTGAGCATCACCAATCAAACCATGTGACCGAAGTCATTCATGGAATGTGAGAGAGTGATATGAACCCCTCTCAAAGTAGGGTTTCTTAACCTTGACAATTTTAAGATGTGTGGACTTCAACTCCCAGAATTCCCCAGCCTCCTTCCTTCCTTCCTTCCTTCCTTCCTTCCTTCCTTCCTTCCTTCCTTCCTTCCTTCCTTCCTTCCTTCCTTCCTTCCTTCCTTCCTTCCTTCCTTCCTTCCTTCCTTCCTTCAGTTGGAAGAATCTAGAGAAAGAAATATTTTGGGAAATATTTAAAAGGCAGAATATATTTCCCCAAAGGATCTTAAAGGCAGAAACCAACCCCCCCCCCCACACACACAAGTCTCTCTGCCCCAAACAGAAACCAGGTCTGCAGAAATGCAGATGTGATAATCTTGTCAGAAAGATTGGAGCCAGGAAGCTGGGATTAAGATAAGATAAGATAAGATAAGATAAGATAAGATAAGATAAGATAAGATAAGATAAGATAAGATAAGATAAGATAAGATAAGATAACCTTTATTGTCATTTTTATACTGTGAGCACAACGGCACACATCAAAAATGAAATTCAGTTGCCCGCTCTCAAAGTGAAACACATACATGACGCACACCTAAACATACTATGAACAACATATGTATAGACCCACATCCCTACATATACGTAGCAAATAAATATTAAATACTGTCCATCTTGAATATATAATGGAAGGAGGAAGCTTGAGAGTTCGCAAGGTTAATGCTGTATGGGATGAAACTATGGCTGAATCTGGATGTTCTGCTACGGATACCACGAAGCCCCCTCCTCCCAGAAGGTAACAAGGAAAACAGGTCGTGAAGAGGATGTGTACTGTCCCAGATAATCTTACGGACCCTGCTCAAGCAACGCTTCTGTGCTATGTCCTGGATGGGAGGGAGGGAACTGCCAATGATCTTTTCGGCCATCCTCACCACTCTCTGCACCGCCTTCCTGTCTGAAGCAGTGATGCCTCCAAACCAGACTGTGATGCTGTATGACAGGATGCTCTCGATCGTCCCCCTGTAGAAAGTGGTCAGGACAGGGGAAGGAAGATGTGCTTTTCTCATGCGGCACAGAAAATGCAGGTGCTGCTGTGCCCGCTTCACCAGTTTCTCACTGTTGAGCGACCTAGAATCAACAATCCCTAGAATCAACAATCCCTCACACCAAAAACCCAACAGTCATCAGCCACAGTCCCAGGGAAGCAGGATATGACCTTTGGGACATAATAGGATTAACCCAGCACCATTAGAATACCAGAAAGGCACACTCAGACTCAGGTCAAAGTTCATGCCACAGGAACAACTCCAAACAAAAGCCCAAGAAGGTATAAAAAAAACACCACTCCTT
>NW_015388412.1:258140-268069 GCF_001527695.2 Protobothrops mucrosquamatus
CAAACCAACTTTCCAGCTAACCCATTTCATTAAAAGGCTTAAATTTCCATGGGCTGCAGTTCCCATCCCCGGATGCCCAGAGCGACTATCCCAAAGCCAGCTGGCTGACCTTGGGCCAGTTTCGCTCTCTCAGGTCTGGGAAGGAGGCAATGTCAAACACTTCTGAAATCTTGTCCAGGCAGTTTAAAGTCTAGTTTAATGAAAAGAATGACGAGGGAGGACATGATAGCATTCTTCCAGTATCTCAGGGGCTACCACAAAGAAGAGGGAGTCAAGCTATTCTCCAAAGCACCTGAAGGCAGGAGAAGAAGCAACGGATGGAAACTGATCAAGGAGAGAAGCAACCTAGAACTAAGGAGAATTTTTCTGACTGTTAGAACAATTAACCAGTGGAACAACCTGCCTCCAGAAGCGGTGAATGCTCCAACACTGGAAGTTTTTAAGAAGAGACTGGACAGCCATTTGTCTGAAATAATCTAGCCAGGGTTTCCAGCCTGCGCAGGGGGTTGGACTATTAGACCAGGGCTTTTCAACCAGTGGTACGGGTACCACCTGTGGTACATTGGCACCTGGCAGGTGGTACGCGACCATCCTAGAAAAGTGGTAGCGGGGGAGGGGAATGAGCTGAGCTGGTGGCAGCACCGCACAAGCCTGAGCGAGAGATGGCTGGAGCTGCAGGGCTGTCAGGGCTCAGCGGAAGCGCCAGGATCAGCGCCAGGTTCCAGCTGGAGCTCAGGGCTGATCCTGGTGCTTCTGCTGAGCCCAGAAGAAGCACCAATCAGCTGGAGTGTTGCAGCATCTCCAGGGCCTTGTGATTTACATTCAGATGCTTGGAAACTGATTCATATTTATGACGGTCGCAGTGTCCCAGGGTCATTGTGAAGTGACCAAAACCTGCTTCAACCACCCAGCAGACGGGGGGAATAAAACCCAAACACCCCCCACCCCCCCACCCCCCGCTGCCAATCCTCAACAGAAATGCTCACAACAATGAAAACCTCGGCTGTGCCATTGTAACTTCGAACAGTCACTGAGCGAACTGTTGTAAGTCGAGGACCACCCCCCNAATTCAAGGCTTTGAAGTTTTAGATCTAGCCAAATCAAAAGCGTCCACCCAACCACGTTCCAGAACGTGCCTTTCATGTTTGTTTTCAGAAGAATTGCAAAGGATTGCTTTAATTATTAGAAATTGGTGCACCAAAGATAGAAGGGAGAGCAGGATTAAAAATAACAATAATCTAGATCAGTGGTGGCGAACCTATGGCCCGGGTGCCAGAGGCGGCACTCAGAGCCCTCTCTGTGGGCACGCGCTCCGTCGCCCCAGTCCTAGGCCTTCAGCTGGGTTTTATAAAACCTTTTGGCTTTAGGCCTCCGCTGCCATGTGCAAAAAAAAAAAAAAAAGAGGTTCAATCAGTCAATTTCAACTTCTCGCGGGAAAAAAAAAGATCTGGCAAAGTTGGAATTGATTGATTGATCTTTTTAGTCCCACCCAGTCTGCTTTTACCATCGCAGCCATGCCCACCCAATGGGCCACACCCAGCCAATGGGCCACACCCACCTGGCACTCGACGATGCATAAGTGGGTTGCAGTTTGGGCACTCAGTCTCTAAAAGGTTCGCCATCACTGATCTAGATGATTAAATGCAATCGCAAAAATAATCTAGACAATTAAATACAGTATGAATACGATACTACCTAGTGTGGATAAAGTTTGGCAGATCCGGTATGTTTAACTACAGGAATCCAAGTGAATAGTTTCATTTTTAGCAATGATTTGCAGAGCCCTCTAGAGGTTTTTAGGCAAAAGCTCCATTTTTTTCTCTGTTTTTAACTAGAAACCTTTAGATTCCTTTTTTTTTTTTTTTTATGACTGCAGTGGGACACAGTAGGATTAAGTGCTCAGTTTTCTATGTAGTGTATTAAATAAATCATGCATAATACTGTAATTTCTATTTGCAGTTTTACAGCTGTATCCCTCTGAAATGAAAGAGGGGAAGAGAAAATCAATTTAGTTTTGTCCCTGCTTGTTCGTTCACAAAACAACAGAGTGACTTAAGGTGCCTCCACAACGGACACATCTTAAGCAATCCATGATCTCTGTCTCCCATAGAGATGGATATCACTTCTCAATCAGGATTATGTGCAATCCCTTAAATCCAACCGTGAGTTTACAGTAGGCACAAATATCTATTAATCTTGATGACTGTTTATTATTTGCTGGTTCCCAGGCAGCTGTAGGCTACACAGCTACAACTGCCAATTACCAGATGAAAACAGATCATGGCAGTGTCCTTGGTGCTCTCTAAGCTTGGTTGTTTTTCTGATTGCGGATGTTTCATTACCAAACTAGGCAAGATCATCAGTGCTAGTTTGGTAATGAAACATCAGTAACAAGGAAGCCACCAACCTCAGAGAGCACCAAGGACCCCACAGTTTAATTCTGAGTTACAAATATTCTTTTCCATCAGTAAGAACAGACCAGTTGGAGCTTGCATTGCTGGGCGGGGTTTGGGTTTTTTTTTTGCCAGTGAGGAATAAAGCACCAATTTAAAATATCGCTGCCCATTGCTTATTTTGTCTTTTTCTTTTCTGAGGAATTATGTCAATTGGCTTTACTGGCTCCAGTGCAGGCACCCATGTTCGTTCCATGCCCAGGCTTCATGGTGGTGTCGTGATTCCATGCCAGGTGGAGGGGCCTGGGGAGCCATCGGAGTCCGGGGAAGGCTCTGATGAGCTCCAAGATTTACATTCCAGTGAGGAGCCTGGCCCTTCCGCTCGTACTTAGTGTTGAAAGAAAAGTCTTCATCCTGGTTCATCCAAGCCGGGGATAAATAAACAACATGGCAACTGCTTTGGGAAGAAGGCTGCAGTTTATTGAAGAGCCAGAAAGATGGTTCTTGCAGGAAAGACCAGAGAAAAGAAAGAAGAGGCTGAGCACATGAGTAGTGGGTTTTTATACCCTCTCTAGCCTTTTGTTTGGAATAGTTTCCTGTTCCTGTGGCATGAACTTTGAGGATATTTCCTGTGTCACATATTCTGACCTGAGTTTAGGTGTGCCTCTATGGTATTCTTTATGGTGATGGGTTAATCCTATTATCATATCCTGCTTCCCTGGTGAAGGGGCTAATGGCTCCTAGAGTTTGGGTGGGGTATGCAGATGTTAGGTCTTTGTCTTCTTCATCTCCTAGTTGGGGTCTTCATGGTGGTGTCGTGATTCCGTGCCAGCCTGTGATCCCGACAGCTGAGTCCTGGGAATCTGAGGAGGAGGTGGAGGGCCCTGGGGAGCCATCTGAGTCAGGGGCAAGCTCTGATGAGCTCCAAGACTTACATTCCAGTGAGGAGCCTGGCCTTTCCACTTGTACTCAGGATGAGATGCAGCTCATCCTGGGTGGGGAGGCTGGGTCGGACTAGGACAGTGGTGGCGAACCTGTGGCACGCGTGCCAGAGGCGGCACTCAGAGCCCTCTCTGTGGGCACGTGCGTCGTTGCGATGGTGAGGGACTGACCCCCGCCGCCCTGGCACCGGCCCGCTCATCCAGTCTGCTGTGACCACTGCAGCCACGCCCACCCAGTGCCACCCCCTCCCCGAGGACACCACAATGTTGATGCAGCCCTGGCACTTTGCGATAAATAAGTGGGTTTTGGGTTGCAGTTTGGGCACTCGGTCTCTAAAAGGTTCGCCATCACTGGACTAGGAGGTTGCACAGCTGGCGGAAATGAGAGACGCCCGCAAAGGAAGACAAGCTAGGAGAGTAAACCAGAGAGAGGCAATGGGACGACTCCGGAGAAGGCATTGAGAAGCCACGCCTTTTGGACTGAATTACAAAAGGGGAATGTGTGGGCGGTGCTGGTTGCTGCAGGCATCCCTTGCAAAGTACTTCATGGGATCATGTTCTGTTGGTATTGCCGGTGACTAATTCTCTGTTTTGCATGGTGTTTCGTGTGGACAGTTTCCTCCATTTGGATTGTGTTTTGCTGCTTTTGCTTTTGGGCCATTTGGCAGGTTTGTTACCCATATTAAAAGGGGTTTTTTGTTTTCTTCTGAGTCTCCAGCCTATTTTCTCAAAAGGGGTTTTGTCCTTGTGCATTTAACAAGGACGGCCCTAGGCTGGGACAAAACAGGTGGCCTTCACCCATCCTGAAGTTCTTCCAGATGTGTTGGGCCTGTATACCCAAAATTCAGCCAGTATTTATTTATTTATTAGACCTTTATCTCACCTTTATTATTTTAATAAATAACCCGAAGTGGTGAACATACCTAATACTCTTTCTTCTTCCTATTTTCTCCACAATAACAACTCTAGGAAGTCAGTTGGGCTGACAGAGGGTGACTGGCCAAGGCAGGACTAGAACTCACCATCTCCCAGCTGAGTGGCTCAAGGTTTCCCAGCCAGCTTTCGTGCCTAACGCCAGACTAGAACTCACCAACTCCTGATTCCTAGGGCAGCACCTTAACCACTATCCCAAACTGACTTTCCAGTATAATACCCAATCCTGCTGACTGGGAATTCTAAGTCCTGTAATAATCCTAACCCCTTTGAAAGCCTTGAGTTTGGAGAAAGGTGATCTCTAGATGGTGGTTAGAAGAATGGTGTCAAGAAACAAAGAGAGGCATGAATAACGGAACATGGCTACCTGGATCTCTGACCCAAAGCTTTCCGGAAGGAGCAGTAGATTACCACCCTGTTTTGTTTTGTTTTTCTTTTCATGGAAAAGCTGAATGCTGCGTTTGTCAATAAAGGTGAATTTTCATGTCAACAATCAGGAATGGCAGAGTTTCAAATACGCTACTGTTGATAGAGAAGAGCTTTCTAATTTGGATATCCATGACCTGACATTAGACTTGTAGAGCAGTTTCAAAACAAACATTGCAGAACGCTGGGTATACTGTACTGGCGCAATCAGCATTTGCAGAGTGAAACTGATCAACTGTTGAAAGAAAAATCTTCATCAGGATCCAGTCCAAGCCAGTGAAGGGATTTTATTATGCTTAAGGTTGATATTAGTAATATTGATATTAGTAGTGATATTTTGTAATTATTATATTTATATATATATATATATCTTTGTTTATGTGCAAGCAGCTTTGTAGATGCTTTAGATTGGGAAATTAGTTATATAGAAGCAAATATTTTATGCTTTAGGTATAGGTGATTGCTTATATGAAAAGAGCACAGTAAGGGGAGGGGGGAAAGGAGTTAGGGATGGAGCCTGGGTTGCTGTGTATGAGTCATCATCTTGGAATTGTTTTTTTGTGCCATCTTATGCCTGGTACCAAGACCTGATCTTTTTGTTCTGGAAAGGTATAAAAGGTGGAAGACATCTTTCCTGGTTGTTGCCTTCATCTCTCTACCAGCCACGAAGAGAGATGGGGTCACCCAACTCTATTTTGATCAAAATAAAAGTTCTTTGCTTGCTGAAAACCTCGACTCAGGAGTTTCTTTGGCTCTTTTAAATTCCTGAGTAATGCTGGGGCAATTGTGAGGCTAAGTGGAAAACCTTACAGCAGGAATAAATAAAATGGAGACTGCTTTAGAAAGAAGGTTGTAATATTGAAGAGCAGAGCCAGACAGAAATGTGACTCTGGGAAAGCTGACCACATGGAGCTGGGAATGGTGGGTTTTTATACCTTCTTGGGCTTTTGTGTTTGGAGTTGTTCCTGTGGCATGAACTTTGACCTGAGGTTCAGTGTGCCTTTCTGGTGTTCTAATGGTGCTTGGTTAATCCTATTATGTCCCAAAGGTCATATCCTGCTTCCCTGGGGCTGGGGCTGTTGACTATGTCCTGCCTTGGATTTTTGGGGTGAGGGATTGTTGATTCTAGGGATCTTTGTCTTTCTAATCCCATCAGCTCTAAGCTTCCTGGCTCCAGTCTTTCTGACAGGATTATCACATCAGCATTTCTACAGATCTGGTTTCTGCTTGGGGCAGAGAGATTTTTTTTGGGGGGGGGGTTCTGCCTTTTTAGATCTTCTCCATTATTCCTTTGGGGAAATATAATATTCTGCCTTTTTTAATATTCCCCAAAATATTTCTTTCTCTGGGGGGGCTGACTTCCCACACAACTATTTGCTAAGCGCAGATTCCCAGATTCCATGCTGGAAAGATCTGATGTTTCTCAGAAGCTTTTCTTCCCAGACCATCAGATGGTGCCCTATAAAATCTTAAACAGCTCCTTCTGATTTTTGTTTTCAGAGTTCTTACTCTCCAGCTACAATATTGCCGTAGAATCTACTAAAAGAAAGGAAGTATGGGAAGACGTTCATGCAATGCTGCCATCATGTGGCTGAGCATCACCAATCAAACCATGTGACCGAAGTCATTCATGGAGTGTGAGAGAGTGATATGAACCCCTCTCAAAGTAGGGTTTCTCAACCTTGACAATTTTAAGATGTGTGGACTTCAACTCCCAGAATTCCCCAGCCTCCTTCCTTCCTTCCTTCTTTCCTTCGTCCCTCCCTCTCTCCCTCCCTCGCCTCCCTTTTCTTCCTTCCTTCCTTCCTTCCTTCCTTCCTTCCTTCCTTCCTTCCTTCCTTCCTTCCTTCCTTCAGTCCGTCGGAAGAATCTAGAGAAAGAAATATTTTGGGAAATATTTAAAAGGCAGAATATATTTCCCCAAAGGATCTTAAAGGCAGAAACCAACCCCACCCCCCACAAGTCTCTCTGCCCCAAACAGAAACCAGGTCTGCAGAAATGCAGATGTGATAATCTTGTCAGAAAGATTGGAGCCAGGAAACTGGGATTAAGATAAGATAACCTTTATTGTCATTTTTATACTGTGGGCACAACGGCACACATCAAAAATGAAATTCAGTTGCCCGCTCTCAAAGTGAAACACATACATGACGCACACCTAAACATACTATGAACAACATATGTATAGACCCACATCCCTACATATACGTAGCAAATAAATATTAAATACTGTCCATCTTGAATATATAATGGAAGGAGGAAGCTTGAGAGTTCACAAGGTTAATGCTGTATGGAATGAAACTATGGCTGAATCTGGATGTTCTGCTTCGGATACCACGAAGCCCCCTCCTCCCAGAAGGGAACAAGCAAAACAGGTCGTGGAGAGGATGTGTAGTGTCCCAGATAATCTTACGGATCCTGCTCAAGCAGCGCTTCTGTGCTATGTCCTGGATGGGAGGGAGGGAACTGCCAATGATCTTTTCCGCCATCCTCACCACTCTCTGCACCGCCTTCCTGTCTGAAGCAGTGATGCCTCCAAACCAGACTGTGATGCTGTATGACAGGATGCTCTCGATCGTCCCCCTGTAGAAAGTGGTCAGGACAGGGGAAGGAAGATGTGCTTTTCTCATGCGGCACAGAAAATGCAGGTGCTGCTGTGCCCGCTTCACCAGTTTCTCACTGTTGAGCGACCTAGAATCAACAATCCCTAGAAGGTTGTTAGGGAGTGTGGTTTTTGGGTTGTCAGTAGTCGGTGTCAGGGTCCCTTCGTCCTATACTGGAAACCCTGTATTATCCTAATTGGGTCGTGGTAATCTTATGGTCTTTCCGTGTGAGTCTGAGTCCAGTTTCAAGTACGGTGTCCTTGTTGAGGTTTGTTTTCGGGTTCTTCCATATTTTTTTTGTGGTGAGGAAGTTACATGTGGTCAATTTTTCCAGAGCCATCTTTCTGTCTGGCTCTGCTCTTCAATAAGCTACAACCTTCTTTCTAAAGCAGTCTCCATTTTGATTATTCCCAGCTTGGACTGGACCCTGATGAAGATTTTTCTTTCAACACTTCCTTCCTTCCTTCCTTCCTTCCTTCCTTCCTTCCTTCCTTCCTTCCTTCCTTCCTTCCTTCCTTCCTTCCTTCCTTCCTTCCTTCCTTCCTTCCTTCCTTCCTTCCTTCCTTGTTATGCACCTTCACTCCAATTGCCCTTCAGAGGAACAGAGTCTCTGTGTCTCATTGCTGATACACAACATTCTTTCCATGTTATAGGAGAGCTGTGTTGGCCTATAGTGGCAAAAAACCTCCGAAGGAATCCAATGGCACATTTTGACAACCAAATTTTATGAAAAGGCTATGATTTTATGAGCTGCAGCTCATTACATCAGAAACAAAAAGTGATTAGATTACGTCATTTTAATGATAAAATTATATAAATATAATTATAAATAAGATCAGAAGTCGCTTGTTTGCTTGCTTATTTATCTGAAATATTTGTATACCTGCTCATTTTATAACCAACTCTGGGTGGCTCCAAATCAAAATTTTAAACAACATAAAAGCCATATTAAAACCATAAACTCTAAACACATTAAAAACAATTATATATCTTTTCTCTTCTATTTGTATTTCTTTTCACACTTTTCCTGCTTTTTGCTTCACAATATTCTTCTTTTTTTGATTCTTACTATAAATTTAAGATATATAATTTCATGTTTATCTTTTCTCTCTGAAAAAAACAATACATATATAACAACATATACATTATAATATAAATATAATAATTATAAAATATATTGGCCACCTAATGAGAAGGAAGGACTCCCTGGAGAAGAGCCTAATGCTGGGAAAGATGGAGGGCAATAGAAGAAGGGGACGACAGAGAATGAGGTGGCTGGATGGAGTCACTGAAGCAGGAGGCGTGAGCTTAAATGGACTCCAGAAGATGGTAGAGGACAGGAAGGCCTGGAGGAACGTCGTCCATGGGGTCGCGATGGGTTGGACACAACTTCGCAACTAACAACAACAAAGGGCAAAAGAAAGCACACAGCAGAATTTGCTCTGCCCCTCCCCTCCCTCCAAGAGCATCTATTAAGCTTGAAACCAGCACGGTCCCTTCCTTTAGGTCAGAGGTGTGGCTGCTCCAGTGCTTTGTGTATTTCTCAGAAAGTGTCTTCTACTGATCTGTAAGTCATTATTCGGATAGGGTAGAAAGCCCATGGAACAAGCGCAAAGATGGCAGGATGCTATGTTTGGCTTTGCAGTGTCCGAGAAGGAGAATGGACTGACCTCCACATACTTACCACCATCTTGGCCCTTTTGCACATGTGTTTGGCCCCCAACCTTCTTGCATTTTGCAAGCAAGTAAAGTCAGCTTTGGCCTGTCCAATTCATTTTTTACAGGCTTCACGGTAGACCCGACTAGAAAATGAGAAATCTAACATGCAGACAGCCCAGGTTCGAATCTCAGCAAGGGTATGTCTGGCTGATGAAAACCTAATAAGGTTAGAAATAGCTATCCCAGTACTCCCTTAATTCTTTGTTAGCAATCCAAATTTTGAAATATATATGTGCAATATCTCTCACTTTTCTCTCTCTTCCCCTAGAAAAGCTACTCACGACAGCTTATCAGTCATCAAACAGAAAGTCAAAGACACACATCTGTTGATGTTTGCATTTTGTAACTTTCTCTCGGTGTGGCTGTGATTGCCTGGAAAACAATCAAATACTCTATTTGCACAACATTGTTTAACTTATTTGGGAGGATATATAAGATAAGGCTGGAAAGGAGCCACGCTAGACTATGGTGACACAAAATCAGGAATTAGGCAGCACTCTTTCTGACTCCCCCCCCCCCCGTGTTTGTGCCTTTGAACCAGTTTAAATTTCTGGTAACTTTCAGAAGTGGTTTGGCATTTCAGATTTCAGAAGTGGTTTGGCATTGCCTCTTTCCCAGGGCTGAGAGACAGAGTCTGGACCCAAGGTCACCTAGTGGGCTTTGTAATAAAGCACAACTAAAACATTGCTGAAGCCTGGAGCCTTAACCACCCCACCAAACCAACTTTCCAGCTAACCCATTTCATTAAAAGGCTTAAATTTCCATGGGCTGCAGTTCCCATCCCCGGATGCCCAGAGCGACTATCCCAAAGCCAGCTGGCTGACCTTGGGCCAGTTTCGCTCTCTCAGGTCTGGGAAGGAGGCAATGTCAAACACTTCTGAAATCTTGTCCAGGCAGTTTAAAGTCTAGTTTAA
>NW_015388412.1:268495-290995 GCF_001527695.2 Protobothrops mucrosquamatus
CCCCCACCCCCCCACCCCCCGCTGCCAATCCTCAACAGAAATGCTCACAACAATGAAAACCTCGGCTGTGCCATTGTAACTTCGAACAGTCACTGAGCGAACTGTTGTAAGTCGAGGACCACCCCCCACCCACCCCGGGCATGCCTTGATGCGCAAGGCTGGCGTCCCTCGCGGCGCTTCTCCATCTCCATCTCCATCTCCATCTCCACCTGCGCGCCTGGCTTGCACGGGTTAACCGGGTGGCGGCCCGCGCGGAAGCACCTCTTCCCCGCCCTCCTTCTCCCGCAGCTTCCCCGCCCACCGGCTCTGCTCGCCGGCTACTTCTTCCTGCCTTCCTCCGGAGCGCTTTGCAAGCTCGCCGGGCTATGGCGTTGACGCGCGCCCAGCGCTGCCTGGTGCAGGTGCTGCGCTGCTTCTCGCGCGCCTTCCTGGCGCTGCTCAGCCTGTTGCTGCGCGTCTCCGCCTTGCTGCGCTGGAAAGCCAAGGGCGCCCGCGGATCGCGCCCTGCGCGCACCGTCCCGCCGCCCGACCAGCCGCTGCTGCTCCTGTCCGCCGGGGAGCTGGCGCGGCGCATCCGCCGCAGGGAGGTAAGGAAAGGGGAAGGAGACCCGTAAAAAGTCGGGGGGCCGGGCGGTCGGTCGGTCGTTTATTTATCATTGCTAACAAGAGTTTTGCAAACGGGAAAAGTCCCATCGAGAGAAACAGAAGGGGGAGAGAGAAAAAGAAGAAGAAAGAAGAAGAAGAAGAAGAAGAAGAAGAAGAAGAAGAAGAAGAAGAAGAAGAAGAAGAAGAAGAGAGAAAAGAAGAAGAAGAAGAAGAAGAAGAAGAAGAAGAAGAAGAAGAAGAAGAAGAAGAAGAAGAAGAAGAAGAAGAAGAAGAAAGTTCAAGGAAAGAGAGACGGGCGCGCGTTTTCCTTTAGGTTTGCTAAGAGTTTTTTTGCAAGCGGGAAAACTCACATCAAAGGGAAAAGGTGTGAAAAGGAAGAAGAAGAAGAAAGGGGAAGGAGAGAAAGAAGACTCGTGCTTTTTTATTCGCCCCTTTCGATCCCTTAGGAAGGTCTTTCAAGAGCCCCACCACTCCTGTTTGATCCCTGGGGCGTGGGGGGGGGTGTAGGTTGGGCTGGGGGAGAATAGCCCGCCCAGCTGATCCTCCATGAATTTCAACCTTGGAGGTCGCACGTTTCCTCCTGCTTCCCTATGCCCTTAGGTCTATGGGGAAAAGGAAAAGAGGGTGTGCTTATTTATTTATATGCTGCCTTTATTGTTTTTATCCGAGCAGTTTATTGCATTCTGGAGGGCACTGTACCATGCTTATTGCAGATGGCTCTCTGGAGTTGGACTCCAAGTCCCATCTCTAGGCTAGCACGTTTAGTGGCGATAAGAGAGGAGATCCAGCAGTGTTATGAGCAATGACTTTTGTCCAGCCGGGATATGCCACCGAGCAGTGATCCCACTTGTGATCAGCCACTTCCAAATGTTCCCCCCCCCCCGAATGTATTCAGGTGCCCGAAAAATGGTTAAAGATGGTGATATGGAAGAGAGCTTCAGTGTTGGTGTTAAACATTGATCTATCTCTGCCTCCCTCTCTGCATTTGGAATCAATGGATGGGGGTCTACCTGGAGCCCAAATCCATAACGATAAACATGACTAGGACGTTTATCTTTCGTTCTTTTAAAAACAGAAACTCTCCCTCTAAATAAAAATCCCTAATCTGGGATTAAGAAGAAAACACACACACCCCCGTTTCTTTAAATTAGAGATTTTTCCAATCCTGAAGAGATGAGAGAGTGACTGAGCAGGTCTCAAAAACTCTTCAGGAAATCCTGCCATAAAATTCAGTTGTTTAAATGGAGGCGTATTTGCCTTGGTCTTTTCTCTCAAGTTTGTATGTTTGTTTGTTTATGAAACGTATATGTTGGCCACCTCACCAGTAGGGCAAATCTGGGCTCCGAGACTCTTTTTCTAAAGTTTGAATTCGTTTTTGAAGGATGGCGTAATGTGTTTAGGGGGTGTGTGTGTCCTATTTTTCATATATTGATCCTCCTGTCTATAATAGCAGTCTCTCCCCTGAAATATGGTCTCCTGTTTTGATCATACTGATTGAAAGTTGGCATGTAATGCTGAGAAGTCCTTGGTGCTCTCTGAGCTTGGTTGTTTTGTTGCAGACGTTTCATTAACAAACTAGATAACATCATCAGGGCTAGTGAGTGTGGAGTTTGCTCTCTGTTTATATTCAGTGCTTTGCACTGAACGCCTTGGTGCTGGATGTGGTTTTTATCCTTGATAGTTCCTTGATTAGGGCATTGTTTTCTGCTTGGTTGTTTATCTGAACAAGCTACTTGACAATTTACTCAATATAAGCAGAGTAAAGCCCACACTCATTAGTACTGATGTTGTTACCTAGTTAGGGTAATGAAATGTCTGCAAGAAAACAACCAAGCTCAGAGAACAACCAGGACTCCTCATTTCAACCCTGAGTTACAAATATTCTCCTTTATCTGTGTCATTATAATATTGAACAAGGCGAACAGTGCACAAAATACTGAATATAAATAGAGATCAAATCCCACACTCACTAGCACTGATGACGTTACCTACTTTGGTAATGAAACGTCTGCAAGAAAACATACTAAAATACAAAAAAAATAAAAAACAGAAAAACAGGAAGGAAAAAAAAAACCAAGTTAAGAAATACATTTATGACTTCTGACCTTCTTTTCAACAGATCGTTCCGACTCTCCCTGCTCCCTCTTATATATTTTAGAGGTCTCTTTGCCCTTTATTTGATTTAATCCTCATCTTTCTTAGTCTTTGAATACATAAAACATCAATTCTTTATTTTCCTTCTTTCAGCAAAAAGTCCATCTGGCATTTCAAAAAAGTTGTTTGTCCTCAGACGCACAGGTCAGTTTCCCCATTTCTGCCAGCTCACCTGAAATTCTCCCTAGATTAGATCAGGAGTGGGCGACTATGGCAACTTTACAACTGTTGGAGCAACTTGCTGGATCAGGTTGTAAAGTTGCCATAGTTGCCTGCCCCTATTCCAGATAACTGTGGTGTTCTAAGGGACACCTACACATCTGGAGAATGACCTAAAAGCAAAGGAGTCAATTCTTTGCCTTGAATCCCAAACCTTTCCCTCTGAAACTATAGTGCTCCTCCAGCATCAAGCTGAAAAAAATCTGATTTTGTGCAACTGACAGAAGAGAAAGGGAGCAGCGGAGTTGCAAACACAAATAACACTGTCCTAGATTATACCTGCTTTTTTTTCATTTCTGCACGGAGAAAACAGGGAATTCGCAGATGCCTTTGTACAAAGGGCTCCTATTCTAAGTCTCCCCCCGCCCCCCCCTGATAAGAATGCCAAGCTCAAAAAGCTTTATCTTCCTTACAAGAAATATCTGAGCTAGGGAGGGGAAGAAAGCACCCTGTGTCCTAAAAATAAGAGAGCACTATTCTAATCCTGCTGAGGTTTGGTTTCTGAAGATTGAGTCTTGGGATCAAGGAATTTGAAACAATCTCTTTTTGTAGTCTGTAAAGAAGGTAACAAGGCATTCATGTCAGGGGCATCTTAAAATTCAGGAGGGATTACAACTTAACAGGAGCTGTGCAAGTTTGTAAGGAAGATTATGGCTTGCAAGAAGTTTTCCTGCTGGCAAAACTCATTACTATAGAGACAGAATTTAATAAATACTAAAGAGGCGACCGAGACGTGGGAATTAAATCTTCTATTCCTCCCTCCCCACCCTCCACACAGACACTTTAAAATAAATATTCTGTCCCTTATAGGTTTTATTTTACCATATGCAATGGTAATCCTTGATTTACAAAAACAACGGAGCCTAACATTTCTGTTGTTAAGGGAGACATTTGTTAAGTGAGTTTTGACTCATTTTATGACCACAGTTGTTAAGTGAATCGCAACTTGGTTGGTAAGTTAGCAACAGGCTTTCCCATTGATTTGGCTTGCCAGAAGGTCGCAAAAGGGGGGGGGGAATCACATGACCTTGGGACATGGCAACGGTCATAAATACGAACCGGTTGCCAAGCGTCTGAATTTTGATCACGTGGCTCTGGGGATGCTTGCAAAGGTCGTAAGTGTGTAAAACCGTCGTCAGTCACTTTGTTTTCTGTGCCGTTGTAACTTGGAATGGTCACTAAATGAACTGTTGTAAGTCGAGGACAGAGGTGTTGACACCTGTCAGGCTTAGCTGACCTTATTCCGCCCTAAATCAAGAGCAAAGGTTTTTGGGCTATCTAATTTACATGCATAGGTTTGTAAATACCGCCCTGAGGTCTTCTGAAATTATTCCGTCAGAATTCCCGAGAGTTTTCCCGGGGGCCCTTCCTGTCACCTCCCAATCCTGTGTATCCAGTTCCGTGTTTTTTTCACCGAACACATTATTATTTCTTTGTTTATGGAACCCTGGAAAACTATAAACAACAATTTGCTAAGACTGGCCCGATCTTCACGGAGACCTGTGCCGTGTTTACAGTACCCAAAATATTGATTCTCACTCATTTCCTTTGAGAGTTTTCTGCTCCCCCCCTCGCCTTTCAAGAGCATTTTACATCCTCTGGGAATGAAATGGGATTGAAAATGGGATAGCCTTTTCTCTTCTTTAAGCATGCTGAAAAGGGCTGAACCCTTGCCCCTGAACCAACATTGCACGGATTTATTTAGCAGTTTTCCCAGTGGCTTCCGATCTCGCCCCAAAGAGCAGGAGAGTGCCATCCCGAATCATAGGCTAGTCAATCTCTCAGCTCTGTCCACCTTACAGGGCTGTTGTTGTGGGGAAAATAGGGAGGAATGTTAGGTAGGTTCTTCCACAGAAAGGGCCCATCATTGAGAAGGCTCCTCTCCTGGTCCCTGTGGGTGGCATTTTCTGAAGGAAAGGACTTCAAGAAACTTCTATTCTATTCTATTCTATTCTATTCTATTCTATTCTATTCTATTCTATTCTATTCTATTCTATTCTATTCCACCCCATCCCACTCCATCCTACTCTACTCTACTCTACTCTACTCTACTCTACTCTACTCTACTCTACTCTACTCTACTCTACTCTACTCTACTCTACTCTATACCCTACCCTACTCTACCTCTATTCCATTCCATTCCATTCCATTCCATTCCATTCCATTCTATTCTATTCTATTCTATTCTATTCTATTCTATTCTATTCTATTCTATTCCATCCCATCCCACTCCATCCTACTCTACTCTACTCTACTCTACTCTACTCTACTCTACTCTACTCTACTCTACTCTACTCTACTCTACCTCTATTCCATTCCATTCCATTCCATTCCATTCCATTCCATTCCATTCCATTCTATTCTATTCTATTCTATTCTATTCTATTCTATTCGAATAGACAATCATGGATAACCAAGCCTTGAGCCATGAAGAACTTTGAAAGGGGCAACTGGACCTTGAATTCTCCCAAGAAGCCAATTAGTAGCCAGCTTAGCTGCCAAAGTAGCAGGGTCATATGAACAAACATCAATCTTCCCATAGCTATG
Source organism: Protobothrops mucrosquamatus (assembly GCF_001527695.2). Classification (NCBI taxonomy): domain Eukaryota; kingdom Metazoa; phylum Chordata; class Lepidosauria; order Squamata; family Viperidae; genus Protobothrops; species Protobothrops mucrosquamatus. The sequence continues at coordinate 274,022 of NW_015388412.1, forward strand.
GGAACAGCCTCAAGCTGACCAGCTGAAGCTTCCTTGTAGAACAAATTGCATCAGTCCAAACTGGAGGTGGACTAGGCTCCTGTTGACCATCGATTGGCAGAGCATTATCATATATCTGGCAACCCTTTTTAGGCGTCCTTCAACCAGGTCTACGTCCTTCCTATCTTTGTGTTCCATTTTCTTCCAGGATGTTGAGATGCTAGATGTAGGTTAGGAGAACTAGAAGGTGTCTTCTTTAGAGATTTAAAACGAGCTTCCTGGTGCCAGCGTTAGATGCTTGCTGTAAAACCCAGCCAGGAAATCATGTATGTAATTAAACTTTTTTCTCTCTCATTCCTCCCAGTTGAAGTGTGTCGATCTTCTTGAAGCATACATTGAGAGGATCAAGCAGGTGAACCCACTCATCAATGCTATTGTTAAAGACAGGTAAGCTGGAAAAAACGTTGACTTTCTGCCAAACAGGTTTTGGGCTATTATCTGGGGAGGAACGAGCAGACAGGTATGGCTTGCTGGAGAAAAGCTCCCCCCTGTTTCAAATTCTTGCTGTTTCTTTCTGTATCGGGGTTGGGCCTTGAGAATTCCTCTTCCAAACATCCCATTCTACTGACTTGCTACACAGGCTTAGCAAAAGTAAATTTTTTTGTAATCTTTTCTCCTTCCAAGCCCTTTCTCACCATTGCCCTGACCTTATGCACCCTGAATTCAAGATAAGAGGAGAAGGAAGGGGGGAAGACTCCACGTCCAGTTGAGCAGCTGATTGGGTGTCTCCAAGATAAGAACATCCTATTCAACAATTTTGATCTGAAGCATCTCACAGTCCAACAGCTCTCCTTTTGAATAAGGCTATATTTACTTCCCACCATTTGCTCACTGCCTTGACCTATTTTGTTTGTAGATAGAGTAGGTCAGTGGTGGTGAACCTATGGCACGGGTGCCAGAGGCGGCACTCAGAGCCCTCTCTGTGGGCACACGCGCCGTCGCCCCAGTCCTAGGCCTTCAGCTGGGTTTTATAAAACCTTTTCGCTTTAGGCCTCCGCTGCCGTGTACAAAAAAAAAAGGTTCAGTCAATCAGTCAATTTCAACTTCTCACGGGAAAAAAAAAGATCTTGCAAAGTTGGAATTGATTGATTGAACTTTTTAGTCCCACCCAGTCTGCCATTATCACCGTGGCCACGCCCAGCCAATGGGCCACACCCAGCCAATAGGCCACACCCACCCAGTACCCGACGATGGATAAGTGGGTTTTGGGTTGCAGTTTGGGCACTCGGGTCTCTAAAAGGTTCGCTATCACTGGAGTAGGATTTCCATATCTGGGTTGCAAAATTATACAAATTGATCAGGGGGGGAAGGGAGGGGTATAACTGTTAGCTGCCATCTCGTGGTCATTCAGATTTTTTTTTCCCAACCCAGATTTGGTAGGAAAACAGCTGATTTAAAAAGCCGATTGAACGGCGAGAAAGCCTAAAAAAAAAAGGAACAAAGGATTGCTTTGATGCTCCTTGCTTCAGATTACAACGTCCTCTTCTGTATCTTTTGAATTCTGTTAAAGTGGGAAGTGCTTAAAAGGAGATAGGTGCCTGCTGTCTTCCATGTAATAAAGCCAGAGGTGAAGCTTTGTGAAACAAGGCAGTGTTTGTGAGGTCCTTGGTGATCTTCCTTTTTTTCCTTGCAGAAGTTTCATTACCAAACTGGGTAACATCATCAGTGCTGGAAATCAACCAAGCTCAGAGAGCACCAAAGGCCTCACAGTTCAACCCCGAGCTTCAAAGATTCTCTTCCATCAGGACCCTATCCATTTTTCCCCCCGTTTTTCTTTTCTTTTCCTCATGCATTTTCTGCCACTCGTGAAGGGCTGGTCTTCCTTCTTTAGTTCCTCAGATGCAAAACAGAAGCAACACTTTGGCTCAACCTACTCCAGAGATATCCATATTTCCAGGCTGCTTATAAAATCAAAGGCTAGCTCTTTGGTTTGAAAAACTACAGCCAACTCCTCAGAATACAGAATAACAGAGTTGGAAGGGACCTTGGAGGTCTTCTAGTCCAACCCTTTGCTTAGGCAGGAAGCCCTGTACCATTTCAGACTAAAGGTTGTCCAATCTTTTCTTAAAACGTCCACTTTTGGAGGAAAAACTTCACAACTTCTGGAGGAAAGCTGTTCCACTGATTAATTGTTCTAACTGTCAGGTAATTTCTTCTTAGTTCTAGGTTGCTTCTCTCCTTGATTAGTTTCCATCCATTGCTTCTTGTCCTGCCTTCAGGTGCTTTGGAGAATAGCTTGACCCCCTCTTCTTTGTGGCAGCTTCTGAGATATTGGAATAATAATAATGATAATAATAATGATGATAAAGTTGGGAGGGACCTTGGAGGTCATCTAGTCCAACCCCCTGCTCAGGCAGGAAACCCTATACTATTTCGGACAAATGGCTGTTCAGTCTCTTCTTAAAAACTTCCAGTGTTGGAGCATTCACCGCTTCTGGAGGCAGGTTGTTCCACTGGTTAATTGTTCTCACTGTCAGGAAGTTTCTCCTTAGTTCTAGGTTGCTTCTCTCCTTGATTAATAATAATAATAATAATAATAATAATAATAATAATAATAATAATAATAATAATAATAATAATAATAATAATAATAATAATAATAATAATAATAATAGTTGGAAGGGATCTTGGAGGTCATCTAGTTCAACCCCCTGCTCAGGCAGGAAACCCTATACCATTTCGGACAAATGGCTGTCCAGTCTCTTCTTAAAAACCTCCAGTGTTGGAGCATTCACCGCTTCTGGAGGCAGGTTGTTCCACTGGTTAATTGTTCTAACTGTCAGGAAATTTCTCCTTAGTTCTAGTTTGCTTCTCTCCTTGATGAGTTTCCACCCGTTGCTTCTTGTCCTGCCTTCAGGTGCTTTGAAGAATAGCTTGACTCCCTCTTCTTTGGGGCAGCCCCTAAGATATTGGAACACTGCTATCATGTCCCCCCTTGTCCTTCTCTTCGTTAAACTAGACATACCCAATTCCAGCAACTGTTCCTTATATGTTTTAGCCTCCAGTCCCCTGATCATCTTTGTTGCTCTTCTCTGTACTCTTTCTAGAGTCTCAACATCTTTTTTACATCATGGTGACCAAAACTGGATGCAGTATTCCAAGTGTGGCCTTACCAAGGCCTTGTAAAGTGGTATTAATACTTCACGTGATCTTGATTCTATCCCTCTGTTAATGCAGCCTAGCACTGTGTTGGCTTTTTTGGCAGCTGCAGCACACGGCTGGCTCATATTTAAATGATTGTCCACTAGGACTCCGAGACTGCTATCATGTCCCCCCTGGTCCTTCTCTTCATCAAACTAGACATACCCAATTCCAGCAACCGTTCCTTGTATGCTTTAGCCTCCAGTCCCCTAAAACATCAGCTAGAGATCTCCCTTTTTTTTTTAACCTCCATGCTCTTTCCTTACCCATCTGCTAAGGTTTGAGGCTGCCTTGCAGGAGGCACAGTTGGTTGACCAGCTGCTCTCTGAGGGACATGAAGATGAAGAATCACTCCGGAAAAATTTCCCCTTGCTGGGCATTCCTGTCAGTGTCAAAGAAGCCTTTGCATTATATGGTGAGTAGCTGGATCTGGGGTTTTTTTTTTTCCCCATGGCTTTTTGACTTCCGTCTTCAGCCTAAGGTGTGGTAGAATGTAGTCCAGAGTTGTAGGAGGGAGGGGGGAAGGGGGGTCTTTTCCAGGGAGCAAAGAGACAACAGAGTTTGGAATTTTTGATATGCAGAAAAAGGGCGATGCCCCTCCCGAGCAGTTCAGTTTTGCGGTTAAGTGCTCTAGTCTGCAAGATTTTTCTCTATACTACAGGCAAGCAACAATTAAAAAAAAAAACCTACTCAGAAGTGTATTAAAAAGAAAACAACAACACATATACACCTATTATCCCCCCATAGTTGAGTACTGACTACACTTTTTTTTTCTTTTTAATGCACCTTTTTGAATGTCTTGTTTCTTTTGAGTTTTTGTTTAAATTTTATGGAGTTTCGTACTTTAACTTTACTTTAAATAAAATGGGGGGAAAATAGATGAAACAAAAGAAAAAAAAAGAAACAACTCAGAAGTTGTGTCATTCTTGGTTCCTTAGGCCCACAGGGTGTGGGGAGCCATGGGGAGGTGGTCCAAACATAAAGATGGTGGCTTCCTATGTCTACATGCTTTGGGTTCATGAGGCACAAAGAAAAGATGCAAGGCTTCTTGTGTAGAGCCTTGTTCAGCATCTGAATTCTTTGGATCGTCTCCTGCACTTGTCCCTGTCCATCCTCTCTTTCTTCACTGGTGCTTTTTCTTTGAACATTAGCAAGTCCTTCTAACATTAGCATTCTATTCTATTCTATTCTATTCTATTCTATTCTATTCTATTCTATTCTATTCTATTCTATTCTTCATCTACTCTATTCTATTCTATTCTGTTCTGTTCTTTTCTGTTCTGTTCTTTTCTATTCTATTCTTCATCTATTCTATTCTATTCTATTCTATTCTACTCTACTCTACTCTACTCTACTCTACTCTACTCTACTCTACTCTACTCTACTCTATTCTATTCTATTCTATTCTTCATCTATTCTATTCTTCATCTACTCTACTCTGCTCTGCTCTGCTCTACTCTACTCTACTCTACTCTACTCTACTCTACTCTACTCTACTCTACTCTACTCTACTCTATTCTACTCTACTCTATTCTATTCTGTTCTATTCTATTCTATTCTATTCTATTCTATTCTATTCTATTCTATTCTATTCTATTCTATTCTTCATCTACTCTACTCTACTCTACTCTACTCTACTCTACTCTACTCTACTCTATTCTATTCTATTCTATTCTATTCTATTCTATTTATTTCCAAAAAGCCTAAGAGATGATCAGCACAATTTAAAGACTTGCCTGTCTGTCTTGCTAACATTTGGGATGCTCACTTCTGCTAATGCTGAGAACAACATAGACTGAAAATGAAAAGAACCCCAGGGGATTAGGAACAAGGATGAACAAAAATTCAACTGCAATAGCATTGACCAACCGGCACCAAAATCTTTTTTTAAAATTATTCGATAACTTTCTTGAAAATAAATAAATAAATAATTTTCTGGTTGGCTGGCTTGATTTAGCAGCAGAAGAGATGAAAGACGGTTTCCCACAGTAATTCCTAGAGGAGATCAGAAACGGTTTCCTAATACGATAATGCCCGTAAAAGAGACAGAAAGATTTCGCTTCATAACGAATGGCTAAACAGCTTGCAATTAAGAGTAAAGCTGTGTTGCTCTTTGGAGAACCCTCTGTTTTTAGTTTTGTTTTTTTCTAGTTTTCCTTATCTGTGGGTTCTTGAAAGTCTTTGTTTCTGTACCTCGGTAGGGATGCCCAATTCCTCTGGATTGGTTAACCGCCGCAACGTGATCTCCACTACGGATGCTATCGTGGTGTCCCGGTTGAAGCAAGCAGGCGCGATTCCTCTGGGGGTGACCAACTGCAGCGAGCTGTGTATGTGGTTTGAGTCGAGCAACGTTGTCTACGGCCGATCTAACAACCCCTATAACCTGGACTGCATTGTGGGAGGCAGCTCAGGTTAGTGGATCGTGGATAAGTCCATTCTGGCTACACTGGAACTGGATGGAACTGGAACTCTTAACCACCAAGTTAAAGAGAAAAGTCTGAGCAGAAATAATGACTGTGTTTGAAGTTGCCAGAAAACCCAGGGCTGCTTCTTGAGCTGATTTGGAGAGAGTCCTGGTTCACACAGCATGCTAAACTTATAATCAGATTTGTTTGGTTTTGGCGGTGTGGGTTGTGTAAACTCACCACTGGGGTTTATTTGGTAAGCTGCATTGCTAAAACAAGTAATGGCTGAATGTAATGCAGGAACCCACCCAGTAAAGGGGCTTATGTTAGTGAACTGGCACCCATCTAAATCAGTGTTCCTTTAACTTTGCGGCCTTTTTAAGAAGTTGGCTTTCAATTTCTAGGATTCCCCAGCCAGCCATGGATTCTGAGAAATGAAATCCGCGCATCTTAAAAGTTGCCAAGTTTGAGAAACATTGACCCAAATGATTGTTTAAGGAATGAACAATAAGTACATTTATTAGAATCCAGAAACCCCATATAGACTTTCTGCTGATGAGTTTGATGACGATAAAGAGTAAACCGTGGAAAAGTAGAAAACTATGTGGTAACTTTACGGAGAGAACAACACACAAATATACTTGTTATAATCTTCCCTTCCCTCTCCTCTCCTTTCCTCCCCTCCTTTTTCACTTATTATTGACTATACTGCCCCTTTTATATATATATATATATATATATATATATATATATATATATATATATATATATATATATATATGTATTGTGCTTATTCTTTTAAAAAATTATTTTATAAAAATTATATATGCGTGTGGTGTGTGTGTGTATATAAAACAGAAACCCTGACCTAAATAACTTTTATAAGCCAGGTGCACGTAAAACCTGCATAACTCAGCTGTGGCCCTGGTTGTGCATATTTTTGCAGATGAATCAAACAAATTAACATAAGCTTTGAAGTTGTTGTCACTGCCAGAGTAGCATAACTGCTTTTTCCAGAACAGAGTTTCCACAGGCTTGCACGATAGTCTGTTTGGTCTTTATTACGGTGCCAATCTGCCCTTTCTTTCCACGCAGGAGGTGAAGGTTGCATCGTAGCTGCTGCTGGCTCTGTGATTGGGGTCGGCTCCGACGTCGGGGGCAGCATCCGTATGCCCGCCTTCTTCAATGGGATCTTTGGACACAAGCCCAGCACAGGTGTGGCCTGGTTATTCCTCCCTAAAAACAGTCCTAACTACAAGTTTGTTATTAGCAGTAGCAGGTCTATAGATTTATAGATTTATAGACCACTTCATAGTGCTTTACAGCATTCTCCGAGCGGTTTACAAATGTTGGCATCTTGCTCCCCCAACAACCTGGCTCCTCATTTTACCCACCTCAGAAGGATGGAAGGCTGAGTCAATCTTGAGCCGGTCAGGATCAAACTCCAAACTGTGGGCAGAGTTAGCAACAGCAATTGCAATAGCACTTAGACTTATATACCGCCCCATAGTGCTTTCTTGCTTTCTGTGGGCAGTTTGCAGAGTCAGCGTATGGCCCCCAACAATCTGGGTCCTCATTTTATCAACTTCGTAAGGATGGAAGGCTGAGTCAAGCTTGAGCCCCGTCAGGATCAAACTGCTGGTTGTGGGCAGAGTTTGCTTGCAATACGACATTCTAACCGCTGTGCTACTATGGCTCTTATATAGCAATAGCACTTAGACTTACATACCGCTTCACAGTGCCTTACATCCCTCTCTAAGCGGTTTATAGAGTCAGCCTCTTGCCCCCAACAATCTGAGTTCTCATTTTACCCACCTCGGAGGGATGGAAGGCTGAGTCAACCTTGAGCTGGTCTGGATCGAACTCCTGGCTGTCGGTAGAGTTAGCCTGTAATACTGCATTCGAATCACTGCGCCACCATGTCTCAATGTTATTCAGTCATGTCCAACTCTTTGAGACCCCATGGAGCATAGCACACCAAGTCCCCCTGTCCTCCATTGTCTCCCCAAATTCATGTTCATTGCGTATGACCCTATCTAACCATCTCATGCTTTGCCGTCCCCTCCTCCTTTTGTCTTCCCTCTTTCCCAACATCAGAGTCTTCTCCAAGGAGTTCTCTGGTGGCCAAAGTATTTGAGCTTCAGCTTCAGTGTCTGCCCTTCCAAAGAACACTCAGGGTTGACTTCCTTCCTAACTACAAGAGACAGCCACAAGTTTTTATCATTTTTAAAAATGTGATGATAACGCACCCGTGCTCATGAAAAAGTATCAGGGATTGTATAATGAAGAAACGACCCATACATTACAGGGATTAAAATAAATTAAAGAAGGGAGAGAAAAAGCAACTAAGCAAAAACCAAAAATGAATGCCAGACTAGAATAAAGTGGCTTGTCAGGCAGGGCTGAACTCTGCTTTCTGTGGGTTTATGCAGGCGTGGTGCCCAATGACGGCCAGTTTCCTGATGCGGTTGGTCATCGTACAAACTTCCTCTGCACTGGACCTATGTGTCGTTATGCCGAAGACTTAGATCTCATGTTGAGAGTCATGGCTGGACCAAGTATTTCCAAGTAAGTGGCTTTTGTTGATTTGTAACCCAGGTCGTTCTCCACTTAACAACCATTCATTTGGCAACCATTTGAAGTTACGACAAGTGACCTACCACCATCACAGCATCCCCACGGTCACCTGATCAAAAGCCAGGTGTTTGGTTACAGGCATGTAGTTATGATGGTTGCAGTGTCCCGATGTGGTGACCCAGGGCCCCGAACGGAGGCAAAGCACTTAGCTGGTCAGAATAATTGTCTTTGTAAGCACTGCCAACGTTCACCCAACAGCCCCCACATATGCTGGCACAAGTTCAATAAAACAGTCAATGGAGTTAAACAGTTCTTTAAAGTAAAACAGATAACAAACAAAGGATGATCTTTTCAACGCCCAGCTTGCCTGTAACCTGCAAACTGCAAAACTGAGGACAGCAAGGATAACTCAGCAGGAGACAAACTTGATCCAAAATACAAAGAGTCCAGGTACAAGAGCTCACATCACAAGAGTTCACGTTTGTTCCCGGCAAATGCCCCACCCCACAGCATCTCCTTAAATACCTTCTCCCCAGGTGTGCCTTGTGGAGTGGGGCGGGACGGTCTCCTCCCAAGCAAGTGAGCCTGCCTCCGTTGTTCCCTCCTCCTCTCTGCTTTCCTTGCTCTGGGATCTGGTGGGGAGGGGCCTTGCTCCTCGCCTGAGCTCTGCCTTCCCTGTTCCAAACCTGAAGGGCCCTGGCCTGCTTCAGCCTGCTCCTCCCCTCAGTCCTCCGAAGCCACAGACACCCCCTCCTGGGCCTCAACAGGGAACTCCATGTCGTCCTCAGAGTCAGGCTCCGACGGAGGCATGACACCCTGGGACATGTGATGCTCCCTGCCGGTTTCCCACAAGCAATGTCAGTGGGGAAGCCAGATGGAAGTCAAAAGTCATTCCCACCTCCACTGCCTCTTTGGCCTAGTCATTTATCTGTTTAGGTTATTAAGTATTGACTTATTTTTAAAGTTCATTTTGCCACTACAATTTTCTACTTAGATGATCATGGCACTGTCTGTGCATATGGTCAGCCTAAAATGTAATGCTAATTGTGGTCACCTCAGATTGTACTACATTTTTCTCAAAGGTTGACCCAACAGGTCTCAGGGCATCTAGTAGGCTGTATTCAAAGAGCTGGACTAAACCAAAGCTAGTGTACACATGTCAGTTGGATGATCTTCTAAGGCAGGGGTCTTCAAACTTGGCCCTTTTATGACTTGTGGACTTCAACTCCCAGAATTCCTCAGCCAGGCATGCTGGCTGAGGAATTCTGGGAGTTGAAGTCCACAAGTCATAAAAGGGCCAAGTTTGAAGACCCCTGTTCTAAGGTATGATCGGTCCCATTGTTCTTCATAGCTGCCTTTTCCATCTTATTCCTTCCTTTTCAGACTGAAGCTGGATGACCCGGTATCTTTGCAAAATTTAAAGTTCTATTCCATGGAACACGATGGAGGGTCCATTTTCCTCTTGCCGGTAGATAAAGAAATTCTTCAAGCTCATCGGAAAGTAAGAAATTGTTGTTTTTGGTTGCTTCGAAGCTTGAGTGCTGTTCCAGAAATCAGAAAGCAGATTCAGTAAATGGCAGTGTTGTTAGCTGGGATGAATTTCATTGGTTAGTTCTCTCCTGTAGCTGGGTACATCTGGACCCTGTCTTGCTGAGAATCATAAAGAGGCCTATAGCCAGTGGTGGGATTCAAACACCTTAACATCCGGTTCTCTGTGTGGATGCAGGCCTGGGCCTCCGAGGCCTAGAACAGACTTCCGGAAGTCACATCAACGCACTTCCGGTAGGCCGTTATAGGCCCGGGGGGCCCTCCTCCAGGCCTCCAAGGCCTAGAACAGACTTCCAGAAGCAACATGGGTTTAGCCAATTCTCCGAACTCAACAAAATTTAGCTACCGGTTCTACTGAACTGGTGCGAACCGGCTGAATCCCACCACTGCCTATAGCTCAACATATTGAATCGCCAGTTTTGTGCACAGAAGGTCCTGGGTTCAGATCTAGGCATCTCCCACATATGGAGTAGAAAGATAACTGAGTTGACACTTGGAAGGTCACTGTACAGGAAGTCCTTGACTTACGACCGTAATGGACTCAGAATTCCTGTTGTAAGCCACGATGGTTATAAATCAAGATCCCCAAGTCAACGGTCCCAATTCTACAATTTTTTTTTGCAGCAGTTGTTAAGTGTATACCATGGTTCTTAAGCCGATCGATGTAGTCCTATAGATGATTTTTTTTTTGCTGAAAAACTCTTTTTTCTTTCAGATTGTTGAGTAGCCCTTTAATCAGCAGAGTTCTGACTTCCATCTGGCTTCCCCACTGACATTGCTTGTGGGAAGCCGGCAGGGAGCATGCCATGTCCCTTTCTGCTGTAAAAGGTTGAGACAGAAGCTGACGGCTCTTTTACTCCTTCTCTTTGCCATCCTGAAGGTGGTGTCGCACCTAGAGACAGACCTGGGGGTTGAGGTGGAGAGTGTGGCTATCCGGAAAATGAAATACTCCTTACAGATCTGGTCAGTTATGATGTCTTTCAAGAGCAGTAATAAGCAGGTATGTCAAATGCAAATCTTCCCTTTTTTTCCAAGGATTGGAAATCTACTGGAGACAGCCTAAAAAGCATTTTTGGCAAGGAGTATGTAGGCTCCAACAAAGCTGTTATTTCTACATAGCAGCTCACTCCTACTAGCTTGTAAACTGTTGTGTATGATCACGGCAGCAGCTTCCACATAATCTTCTGAGTAGATTTTGTAACCTTTCTGAGGCTTACGGGAATGTCTTGCAAAAGAACTTGGCCTGCAGTCCTCTCTAGGCCTTTGTTAGTTACAAATGAAGGCAAATATACATGTCCCAAGATAACATTGCAGGATCCAATCTGGGTTGGCTCGACCTGCTCAGCCAACAATCTTAATAGCTGCCAAATTGAGTGCATGTCCTTGTTCATCGCAGTGTGAAGCTACCAATGAGTCTGGGTTTCCTCGTTTGACCGCTCACTTGTGTTCTTCCAATGGCCACCAATCGAAGAGTGCCAGACGGAATGTATCATTAATGTCAGGTCCGTCCTAACACATCTAACGGGGACACTGACACATCCTCCCTCGATTGGGTAGTCTAACGTTCTAGTGTTCTAACAACCGACTCATCCATGTTTTTATCGGTCCCTTTACTAGTTTCTCAGTAATAGTCAGTTAGTCTCACGACTAAATAGGCCAGCTTATCAGGTAATTAAGAGCCAAGGGCTTGGCAGCAATAATAAACAACCACTTACTTGCCAGCCATCAACTTCCCAATCAACCAATAAGGAGCCACATCCAACTAGGCAACACATAAATACCACACCTAGAAGAGCCCAAACTATACATTCCAGTACAGAGAAGTTCCCTGAGGAGGGACACCAGCACGAATCCGAAAACTCAGAAGACAATCACCTAAATATGAGCCAGCAGTGTGCTGCAGCTGCCAAAAAAGCCAACACAGTGCTAGGCTGCATTAACAGAGGGATAGAATCAAGATCACGTGAAGTGTTAATACCACTTTACAATGCTTTGGTAAGGCCACACTTGGAATACTGCATCCAGTTTTGGTCACCACGATGTAAAAAAGATGTTGAGACTCTAGAAAGAGTGCATAGAAGAGCAACAAAGATGATTAGGGGACTGGAGGCTAAAACATATAAGGAACGGTTGCTGGAATTGGGTATGTCTAGTTTAATGAAGAGAAGGACGAGGGGGGACATGATAGCAGTGTTCCAATATCTCAGGGGCTGCCCCAAAGAAGAGGGAGTCAAGCTATTCTCCAAAGCACCTGAAGGCAGGACAAGAAGCAACAGATGGAAACTAATCAAGGAGAGAAGCAACCTGGAACTAAGGAGAAACTTCCTGACAGTTAGAACAATTAACCAGTGGAACAACCTGCCTCCAGAAGTGGTGAATGTTCCAACACTGGAAGTTTTTAAGAAGAGATTGGACAGCCATTTGTCCGAAATGGTATAGGGTTTCCTGCCTGAGCAGGGGGTTGGACCAGAGGACCTCCAAGGTCCCTTCCAACTTTACTACTACTACTACTACTACTACTACTACTACTACTACTACTACTACTTCTTCTTCTTATTCTTATTATTATTATTATTATTATTATTATTATTATTATTATTATTATTATTAAATAATAATAATAATAATAATAATAATAATAATAATAATCTGATTTGGAGACCAGGACCACGGGTTGGGTCTAACCTAGGACGTTGAACAATCAATTGTACAGGAGACTTTTGAGTCTATGTCGACGTTGGAAGCTATTTTCAACGATGATTCTTACTTCTCTACCCGGTTTTCTTCCTTTGCAGGACCTCAAAAGAGACTCTCTGTTTCTTTGTCCATGTTGTCTTTTAGGAAAATCAAACCTTCACTGATCTGCTTGGAGACCACGGAAAACCAGTCTGGCCATCATGGGAACTGGTAAAATGGATGATGAGACGGTCTTCTCACACTCTTCCAGCCATTGGTGAGAACTCAAGACCTGGGACAGTTCTTTATAGTTGACTTTGCTGCTTCTATTTTTTTAAATCTAAGGATTTGCCCTAGGCAGGAGATTGGTTGGACCAAAAGACTTCCAAGATCCCTTCTAACCCTAGAATTCTATGATTCTACGTCATGTGACTCTACTCAGTTGTCTAGTGCAAGGCTTTCCAGCCTTGACAAGTTGAAGACTTGTGAACTTCAACTCCCAGAATTCCTCAGCCAACGTGGGGATTGAAGTCCACAAGTCTTAAAGTTGCCATGGTTGGAGACTCCTGGTCTAGTGGAATTCCTAGGGGGAACTGCACACCCCCAAAATCAAGACGGCCACATATCTAGCACCCACAGCGATTGCATAGCACAGTCTATTTAAAAATGTGGAACAAACCGTTTTTGTTGTGAATTGATCTGTCTCAACATGTTTTCTCCCCCAGCGCTAGGACTAACAGAGAAGTTGACGAAATACAACTCCAAGGGAAATGCTAAGCTAGCAAGCATGGCACAGAGCTTGCAAGCAGAGATGGTGGAATTATTAGGAGAGAACGGCGTCTTCTTGTACCCTTCACACCCTGTACTAGCTCCCAAGCATCATGTGCCTCTTGGCTCGCCTTTCAATTTTGCCTACACCGGTAAGAAGCTCCCGTTGTTTGAATTGCTGTGATCAATGTAACACAGTTTGTGGATGCTGCATTGATAGATTAGAAGGGGACAATTCCCTCCTCTGAAGACATTGAAATCTAACCTGTTACCATTGGGAAATTGGGTGGAAATGGTTGACAGAAGCAAGGAACATTGCTTGAGGAGGCATTTTGATGTAGTTATACCTGAATGTCTGTTGCTTTCTCGTTTCAATGTTTTGAACAATTTGTAAACTGCCCAGGGTTGCTAGGAGTTGGGCAGCATTGATATAATGATATAATTATCATTTTATGGTTAATCTCACCATCATCCAGATGTTTAGCTTGGATTTGGCATTTTTACCCACCTATCAAGTCCTTCCCAAGGGCTTGGGATAGGCACATGTGGAAGTGTTAAAGGTCTTGTTGCATTATTATTATTATTTATATCAGGACAGAATTCAACCCTCTTGCAACGTTGCCCTCTTAGAAGCGATGTAGATTTCCTCTGATCTCTAGCAGTCGTGGGGTTTTTCATGCTGGATGCTGGTTCATGCAGCATTCTTTGCATTCTTACTTTAGATAAGTCCAACGATGAAGGTTGGAATCTTCCAACTAACTGTATCACAACATCATGTCTAAACAATGATAATATGCTTTCCTCCCCTTTAAGGCCCGCTCTGATCTCATAATCCTGGAGAATCCCTTTGGAAGCTGCCATTGCCCTGAATGATTTCTCTCCAGTTGCTTTATTCTGTGCTCCAAATCGTTGACCTCTGTTGTCTTTTCCCTTTCAGCCATCTTCAACATTCTGGGCTTACCAGTGACACAGTGTCCTCTTGGCTTGAGCAAGGATGGACTCCCTTTAGGCATCCAGGTGGTGGCAGGACCCCATAATGACCACTTGACCTTGGCCGTGGCACAATACTTGGAGAAGGCGTTTGGTGGCTGGGTTCCTCCCGGCCAGTCCTAACACGAGTTTCCTGAGACCTGGAGACAAAAGAAGAAGAACAGTACCCCATCTGTGAAATCTAGGGCTAGGTGTCTGGGGCTGTGAAACCTAGGGCTAGGTTTCCTTCCCTAAGCAACCCAAGGGAATAGACATGGGGTCATGAGCTTGTTCACCAGGCTAGATCATTCCTCCCACACCAGCAAAGCCAAAGTGGTGAAGGAGTCAACTGGCTCTTCTCTTTGACTTCCTTGCTAGATTTGGGGGACGATGCTGTCTCAGGGAAAGCAAGGCCGAGAGCAAATGACGGGATTGCGAGATGCCCTTTTTGCCCTTTGTTCTGTCTTGTTTTAGACAACAGCAGTGGTAGAGTAGGATTGGTGCCCTCTGATGCTCTTAACTTTTTTTTTTTTTTCCTGCTTAGAAATAATTTTAGACCAAGAGAGATCTTTATGGAACTGCATTCCTCTGATAGAAAGAACACGAGAAATCAAGGTTCCCAAGTCCCTCTCAATTTGCACAGAGAAGGAGCCCTGGGACCTTGGCTTTGCTTCACCTTTCCGTGGACGTCTACTCAAGTGAGGGTTGATGTTGACGATATTGATGGGAGAAGCACAGGCCAGGTACCAAGCCCAGTGAAACACACATATTGATAGGCTCAAGAAAACTTCTGGTAGAGTCTGATGGGTCTCAGTGCTTCTGCCTAGCCTCCTCCTTCTTTTGTAGCAATCAGATGAGGGTCTTTAGAATCAGGAGCTCAAGTCATGCTTGATGTTGGCCAAAGGACTATTATCCTGTTGATGGTTGATCCTTACTGCGTTGCCCGCACCACTTTCTGGATTGGAGGGCCTGCAATGGAAAGCTGTATCCCCTCACTTGGTTTTCGTGGGCCCCGTAGAATGAAATATGTATTGCTGTCCTGACAAATCAATATAATGTAAAGTATTATCTGGCACTGGGGATCTCTAGTCTTGTTGATTTTTATTCACTCCGAACCATTGCCATCTTTGAACACCATCTATTGCTGTTATGCCTGTCATGAATCAAGTGGCTGAAATGTGCTCATGGCTGAATATGTTGGCGCCTGTTCTCAACACTAGGCCTGTGTCAGTGTGTCAAAATGCGTTTCCAAGATCTTGTCAACCAGAGGAAGTGCTGTCCGAAGAGACCTTTGAGCACTTTAAACCGGAAGTCAACCTTGACTGGGGATTTGGGTCACTTTGCCAGTAACTCTAACTCTTAACTCTGACAAGTCTGAAGACCACTTGTTAAGCTCTAGTTAAGGTGATTTATTGCTCATGCCTATACAAAGAATCTAGTCAATTAGCAGTCAGCACTAAATTGGTCAATGGAATTCAAGAGAATCTGGACCGCTTGTGGGAACATAACAACTCCAGGCTGATTCCTCTCTTGACTTCACCCACAAGCTCTGCCTGTCCTTCTACACCCCCTACGCTACATCCTCTGCTGATTTTTATTGCTTTTATTGTTCTAGGCAGTTGAGCATAATTCAGTTGAAACTGTAAGGTAGAGCCAACCGTCTTTAATTTTTAAGACTTCTTAAGAGGGCCATGATTATAAATAACGAGTCTGATGTTCCAAAGCATGTTGGTTTGCCTTTTTGAAATGTTTTTAGATTGGTGGAGCAGAGAGCCTAACTGATACCAAAGATTGTATCAGGATGCCTACCCAACTTTTCATGCACCTTGCAATTGTTGAGAACAATTCTGCCGGGCATGGCATTATTATTACATTCATATATTATGGGAGGAAGATGAAAAATATAATGGCTTGCTTGCATTTACAGAGTGGCTGTAGCCAAATGAACTTGCTTGGAACTTATAACTCAAGTTTTCACCTTGTTTCCTTTTATTTATTAAGAATTGCGGTGGTGCAGTGGTTAGAATGCAGTATTGCAGGCTAACTCACTGCTCACTGCCAGGAGTTCGATCCTGATGGGCTCAAAGTTGACTCATCCTTCTACTTTTGAGGCTGGTAAAATGAGGACCCAGATTGTTGGGGGAAATTGCTGACTCTGTAAACCGCTTGCAGAGGGCTGTAAAGCATTATGAAGTGGTATATAAGTCTACTATTGCTATTGCTATTTTGGGTATGTTTTGTTTTCATGGAGAAGCTAAGACTTTTACGTTGCCATGGAGCGTTGTCAATCATGGAGAAACTAAGACTTTTACGTTGTCATGGAGCATTGTCAATCTTCTCATTTTTAAATATGAATACACTTTAATGAAGCTGAATATCCAACCCCGTGCAATATTGCTCAGCCCTTGGAGTCCTGCTGCACACACCTTCCACGTTTAAGGTAATCTGGAGAAGATGCCTTCCTTCGTTAATGCCGCGGGTAATTACAGATTGTAGTATTACATCTCACAGTCACTTCACACAAAATGTTGAACACAACCAGTGCAACTGTCCAGAGGGAGGCAAAAAGGAGCGTGTGCAAAGTTCTCTTCATTTGAATTATTGATTGGTTTAACAAGACTTAAGGCCTGCCTTAATCCTGGTACAGTCGGGGTGGAGAACAAGAAGCACAGACAGACATTCAGTTAGCAGTCAAAAGCAATAACAAAGAACAGTAGCCGAAATGTCTGTGACAGCCACTCTTTCTAGAGCCCGCAATGTGCAAAGGGAACCGCCTGGAGGGACAGGAGGAAAAACTACCAAAACAACAGATTAAAAAATCCCCCTATCCTGGTGCAGAACTGTACACTCG
>NW_015388412.1:295995-309608 GCF_001527695.2 Protobothrops mucrosquamatus
CATCTTCTGGAAGAGAAAAAGGCTGAGTCCTACACTATAGAATCGCAGCCCCATTATAACAATTGTGATATCTGGAGTCTACACTATTTTAACAAACGCTTCTTATACCTTATATGTCATTTCCCAACTCTACCTGTTGTGGAATCAAAGCTGAAGGACTCTTGATTCCAATGAAGCTTTATTAAGTAGCAGGAGAGATTACTAAGGGAGAGATATTAGTAGCACGCTCCTCTTTTTTTATGGACGGGGAAGATGTTTTATGCACAGTAGCAGGATGTAAAAAGGAAATCCTGATTAGTAACTAATACCTAAAGAAAGCTTACATCCATTTTACTTTCAATCTCATTCAGTCCAGGCCAAAACCGTCAATTTCCACAAGCATTTGACGTCAATTCACTGTTTCTATTCCAAGTTTATCTAGATTGAAATAAACAGTGATGAAGTCTCCAGTCCAGACCAAATATTTATTAAGGGCTACCTGTTCAAGCAATGATACAACTGAAGCACAAAAGGAGACGGTGAAAATGATGCACCAGCATGACAAAATGTGCATTAACGCTTGGTTTGGTTTGTCACTGAAGGGGATGGATGACTTGGACAATGAGAGTCATTTGCAAGTTGATGATAACGTATTGATCCTGCAGAGATAGATGGATGGAGAAGGTATAAAAAGGAGTTCCCTTCTGCTTGGGATTCTCATGACTGATCCAAACTGCAGAGGGAGCAAAAAGCAACAGAGATGCATCCCCAGATGTTGTATGCCCTGTTTATGCTTTCAGCAGGCTGCTGTATGAATGCTTATCCAGTTTATCCAGATATTGATGGCATGCAAGGTAAGGACTGTTGCTTATCGTGAATCAGAATTACGATTATTTCATATTAGTTTTCAAGTGCAGAAGGTGTAAAAATAACCTATCGAATGAGGTCTTCTCTCATTAGCTGCCCTCTGTCTGGCTAGCCTAGGAACTATGGGCTTTGTTCTTTCAAGACATCTGGAGAATGATAGGCAGGGGAAGATTGGTCTTAGATCCTCTCTGGTTTGCTCTAGTGGCCATGAATTTTGGGAGTCTATAAATTAGATTATACATTCAACTACATTTCCCATTATTGCATCCAAGCAATTGGCTTCAGTATTGTACAATCAAGTCTCATGTAGGAGAAATAAAGCCAGCCTTCAGGCTTTGTCTCTTCAGCTATAAAAATATCTAACGCAATGTTATATTATTAAAACATTGGATGAATAGCAGCTTTATGGAAACATACTTCTGGGTGTCTACCCAAAGTTCTTGCATTGTAAAAGAAAGCAAGAAGACCCTGACCCAGAAAAACTTGGTGGGTTTTATAGTAGTTCTGAATCCAGTGTGAAATTTTCTTTGGATTCTTCCAGATGAAGAAAATGGGCTTAAATTTACCTCAGGGTCTTTGGTCCTCCATGGAACTCATCTCTGATGTGGGTTGATATTATTACCAAGACAATCTTTCCTGGCAATACCATAAGCCCAAAATAGAGACCTTAGCTTCTGTCTTTAGCATTGTCCATTTGTGTACTGCTTTGTCTACTTCTTCTTAAGATATGTGTAGAGTTGGAAACCATCCCACCCCATCACTTCTGCTCAGATTTTGTGCCTACAGACTTTAACTTGGTAGACAATACAATGAGCTTCGTACCTGATGATGTACCTTCTATTGGGCTTCGTCAACCTCGGAATATGAATTCAGCTCACTCTGTTCTGGAAGAAGAAACTAATCAGATCCAGAAAGGTGGATGGTGGAATGGTTAGTGAAGATGTACGGTTTACCATCCTCTCCTTCCCCTCGCTCCTGCCCTCCATTGGGTCAATGCACGTAATGTGTTGAACAAAACTGCATCTTAATCTCAGTCCTCATTGCATTTCCATCTTTGAATAGTTTATTTGAATAAACTAAGGACATCCTTACTGCATAATTTATTTTCTCTTTTCTTGGGGAAAAACCAGGAAGTACTTCCATATCGGATACAATTAGCTATTTATTTGTAAATGTCCTTCTGCAGTGTAACAAACACTTTTGTTTCTGCTCTAAGATTTTCGTGTTCTTACAGCCACTCTAACAACTAAAAAAATAATAATGAACCAACATATGAAAGGAATGGAGTTTGATTTAATTTCCTCAGTGAGATCTGAACTGATGCCTGAGAGAGTTTATTCTTCCTTTCCTTCTTCCCTTTTTTTCCCATTTTTTCTTAAAATCAATTAAAAATCTGAGACTGCCCATCCCTCCAATTTACTCTGTTACCTTCTTACATACAATGCTGAGCTTAGATATGATAACCGCATGCTTATTAACGAAGAATTCAATTGAGCTAGTTTGTGTTAATAGTAGTCAGTCCATCCATTTAAAATACACATCTTTAATTGTGTTTGGATGAGGCCATTCCTAATGGCATCGAACAGGGGTTGCTCAATCTGTCCGTCTTGGTTTTCCAAGACTTTCTTTACTAATAAGAAAGTCATTCTATGAAACAGTACTTAGTCAGATGCAAGCTTAACAAAGAGTAATAGATCCACGGTTTTCTTGAAATTTGCATTAGCCTAACAGGGGCCAACTCAAATGTTATCCAATTGTGGCTGTTTCCAGGAGCTCTTGATCGCTGTACGGAGCAACTTCGAAAATCAAATTAAATCAGTTATTCTTAAAGTAAAAGGAAGAAAGAGACAGCAGGCATTCATATTCAAATCTATTTGGTGATTTGATGGAGTCAAGTGACAGATGCATAGATCTTAAAATGTTCCACTGATTGTCTTCTCCTTCCATTGTTCTTGCAAAATCACCATGCAACATTTCATTGGTGTAAATTTTTTACTTTCTCTCTTTCTTCTTTGCTGTTTGTGGAGATAACTGTTTCTAGATCTCTTTGGTCTCTTTGTAGGAGGAAAGGAATCAACCCAGGATGATGCCCCTGCGAATCTGGTGAGACAGTCTGTCCAATTTGTTGTGTGTAAAAAGGACTAATTTGCACAGTGCACATCTGCTGTGTGCACAGACCAAGCCATTGCGGGAGGCTAGCAAAAATGGCTGAACTTGTCCAATTCATTTTTCTTCATTTTCTCATTCTTTCTGATCCTAAGTTCATTTCCTCCGGTCTTGTTTGGATTTGAAGGGTTTTTTTTAAGATTGAAAAATGCATGATCATCTGTGTAAATTTCTGTGCATATTTCTCCAAGCTGGTGTTTTCCCACTTGGAAGATTAGCTAGTGTTCATGAGTTTTTACAGACAATTCCACTCACTTCCCTCATGTCTGGAACACGTATTTTCACAAGGATGCCCCGTTTGTTGATGGAAGACATTGCAAAATTCAGAATAGCAGAAATTCTGAATTTGTATTGTTTCTCTCATAACCCTGAGGTTTAACAGGGTCATTTCCCACAATAAAGCCACCGCTCATGGTCGCAATATTATTTTTTAGATCGAAGATGTCAAAGCAATACTATGGAAATTGGAGGCTGCAGATAAGCTCCGGACCCAAGCTTTTGTCAAAGCAGACCAGTCTCCTCAGAAACCAAACAAGAGAGGTGAGTTGTCTTTGGTCCTCAATCTCCTTCTCCATGGAGCTGAGTTCAGTCACTGGTGACCTCACGGACAACTCCTTGAGATGTTTAGACATTGCTTTCTTGTGGGATGTTTTCTTTTTCTCAGCTCCTCAAATTAGTCTTAAGTTCTTGGACTTCCTGGTGATCTCCCACCCAAATACTAACCAGACAGATCTGGCTTAGAGATCAACCAAAATTAGCTGGGTTGGAGGAAGTGTCGCCCATATAGAACAAGGATGGGCAATCCACAGCTATTGACTCTCAGGTCACACACATCCCGCCCCCGAAGCTTACTTGCAGATCTCACAGAATCTTGATATTGTAGCACTAGCAAAATATTTGCATTGGGGAGGGTGTTTTTTTTTTACATTCAATTCTTAAAAATAAGAGTGGAAAGGATGTCCTACACCGCTGAAGTGAAACCAGGTGTGTTTCCTTTCTTAAAACGGGCCCCAAACAAGCACATAGAGCTGCCAACTATTTATTACTCCTGAAGTAGAACCTACACACAGGCGCTAGAGGGGCATAGGATGATCCGTATATCATGCCTTCATCGTGTAAATGATGGGACTGACGTATTGGATCCGATGTCATGACCTCAATACGTAATTACACCATCTGCCCATTGTGATTGTGACTCGTGTTTTGTCATCCTGATGTCATTGTAGATTGACATGGGCACTGAGGGGACCACTTTTTGCCCATAGTTAACAATGTTGTTGTTGGTGGTGGGGGGAGCTGACTGCATGGGTGGAAACACATCTCGCACATGGATGAGGATAAGATTGGGAGAGAGGATTCAGGGAGATTGATTGCTTTGATTTAAATCTCCCCATAGGAGAGTTTCCTCTATCACAATGCGCTCCCGATGTGTGGACTCCAATCCCCCTAATTCTCAGCCAATCAGCGGAAGCTTGTTAGAGGACAAAGAGAACTCATAGTACTCCCATTCTAACAGCAGAATTCCCTTCCAAAGGAAAAGACACAACAGATTATTCTTTTTCTTTTTCAGCTTGTTTCTGGAAGTATTGTGTCACCAACTGAACTTGGGAAACAGCTGTGCCTTGTCTGCTCAAACCACGATCTCCACCCCCCAGAAGAACATCTTCAGATCAAGCCTTCCAGAAAGTGGGTTTTCACTTTTACAGCCACTCATCTCTTCCCCATTTAACCTAATCGTTGGTCACGATTAAATACCTTGCATTGCACTGTAAATAAAACACATCTGATCTCTGTGAGTTGACCCCCTCTTCTTTGTGGCAGCTCCTTAGAGATTGGAACACTGCTATCCTGTCATCCCTGGTCCTTCTTTTCATTAAACTAGACATACCAAATTCCAGCAACTGTTCTTTATTTGTTTTAGCCTCCAGTCCCCTGATCATCTGTGTTGCTCTTTTCTGCACTCTTTCTAGAGTCTCTACATCTTTTTTTTACATCGTGGCAACTAAAACTGGATGCAGTATTCCAAGTGTGGCCTTACCAAGGCGTTATAAAGTGGTATTAACACTTCACGTGATCTTGATTCTATCCCTCTGTTAAAGCAGCCTAGCACTGTGTTGGCTTTTTTGGCAGCTGCAGCACGCCGCTGGCTCCAGGTAGCATCTTTTCAGATATACAGATTTGATTTAAAAAGATCCTACAGCTCATTTCAACAACTGCAAAAGCTCCATGCATCTGACGAAGCCTGTAGATCCTCCACGTTGGATGAAGTGAGTCATAGTTCGTGAAAGTTTATGCTTTCAATAAATTTTATTCCTCTGAAAAGATGGTACCGGGGACCTTCTGATTTGTGGGTACCACAGTCTATCAGGGCTCTCCTCCTGAAACTTTAGCTATTCATTTTTAATAAGTCATACTTATTAAAAGTGCAGGCTGAAACTTCCTTCTCATGAACAGCGGGAGATAAGATTTAATTTTGCTTTTTGGGCAACGAGGAAGAAAGCAAAGTTCAAACAGCCTTCCTGGCAGATTTATGATGCTCAACAAGCTGGAAGAATATTGCTAGTCTTGTGCTGCTCCTTCCTGTTCTACCAGTTTTGTAAATATTGGGTGGGGTGGTTTAGCCTGAGCTCTTTTATCAGATGAAAACTACTCAGAATGAAGTGGCATTGTAGGGGAAAGGTTGGCTTATCGTCTTATTTTGGTTTGAGATATCAAATCCCATTTGCATCAAATCTTAAACAATTTCTGTAATAGTGAGCTTAAAAAGAGTCTATATGGAAATTCTCAGTCATTCAGATCATGGTTGTGTCAACGCTGCAAATACTGTATATTCTTGCTTTGACAATATGCAGAGCTGTCTGGCATTTTTATAGTTAAACCAGGCAGAAGGGGAAAAGAAACCGGAAGTAAATCACATCTTCCAAGTTGATTGGAAGATGTGAACCATGACCCCAAAAAAAGGTGGGAGGGAAATGCTTAGATTTACATGCATAGCGGAAAAGAAGCCAGTCCTAAGCATTTCCTCCATGTTGTACTGATGTATCTGTAACACAAATAAATGCTTTTAGGAGTAAAAATGCCTGAAAGTCCTTTTAAGTGTTTCGTTAATCAGACACATGACAGGTTGTCTCAAAGGTGGTGTTTTTTTTCAAAAAGCAACTGGATTTTATTTGTTTTTCCTTGAAGACGTTTTCCTTTTCATCCAAGAAGCTTCTTCAGTTCTGACTGAATGGTGGAGAATGAAAGGATCTATATTCCCCGCAGTCATCACTCACAGAGAGTACTAATGACCAGATGACTGCAAAGGAATATAAATCTTTCCGTTCCCCACCATTCAGCCAGAACCGAAGAAGCTTCTTGGAGGAGAAGCCAAAAAGTTGCCTTTTGAAAAAGCACCGTGGGGACATTATTTCTGGAAGATCTTTTCCGTTGGATCTCTGCACTTTTTGCATGCAATGTGTGGCCTTAACATCTTCCAAACTGGTTACCTTTTAGCTGAGTTTTTTCCTTTGATGGAAGGAACACTTTGAACCCACCTGTTTATTTTACATATCAGTAGTTATCATATATAACATCTAAGTCAGCAGTGGAGGTTGTATATAAAATAAAGTTTATTATCAGTACAGAAATACAAAGTAAACAGGCACATCTATATTGGGGGCGGGGGGGGGGGGGAAAGGCCAGAATGTTCCTTTCCTTATTGCCACAGAGGAAATGGAAAAGCACTTTGAGATAGCGTGGCTTAGTGTTTTGTGACTGCGAATGTGTGTCTTGCATAAGGAACTCAGAGAGATGACTTAGACCAGTGGTGGCGAACCTATGGCACAGGTGCCAGAGGCGGCACTCAGAGCCCTCTCTGTGGGCACGCGTGCCGTCGCCCCAGTCCTAGGCCTTCAGCTGGGTTTTATAAAACCTTTTCGCTTTAGGCCTCCACCGCGGTGTGCAAAAAAAAAGAAGGTTCAATCAATCAGTCAATTTCAACTTCTCGCGGGAAAAAAAAAAGATCTTGCAAAGTTGGAATTGATTGATTGAACTTTTTAGTCCCACCCATTCTGCCGTTACCACCGGAGCCACGCCCACCCAATGGGCCACACCCACCCAATGGGCCACACCCAGCCAATGGGCCACACCCACCCGGCACCCGACGATGGATAAGTGGGTTTTGGGTTGCAGTTTGGGCACTCGGTCTCTAAAAGGTTCGCCATCACTGACGTAGGTTCAACGAAGCCTTTCCCTCTTCAATCCTGCGCAGTTTCCCAGGACTTTATGAATATCTGCCTCTTTGCAAAGAATTGCAAAGACAATTCTTATTCATCTACAGCAGGGGAGGGGTCCAAGCTTGGCAACTTTAAGACTTGTGGACAACCAAGCCTGCTGGGAGATTTTGGAAGTTGACGTCCACAAGTCTTAAAGTTGCCGAGGTTGGGCACCCTGATCTACAGTATCTTGTTACATTACTTATTTATATGACGGACAGCTTTAACTTGCAAAACTCTTGTTCCCCCCACCCACACCCACCCCAAGAGAGGTCCCAAGGCAGAGCCTTGATTGCAAGGAGCTTGAAAATGGTACAAAACTTTAAAAAGGATTATAACAGTTCCCTAAAGTACTAACCAGACAAGCCAAGGCTTGACTGGCATGTAAAGCTAAGCCAGTATTTATTTATTTTTTAAAAAAGCTTGTTAAATAAACCACACTGACCTGCATGTCATGCTGAGATAAAAACAAGCATACCCTGTAATGGTTTAGGATAATGTACAAACTAGGTTTATGGATGTCTTGCAGTCAATCACCCCAGTCATACACAGATCTGTTTCCACCTCCATCGGAGGGTGGCAGTGTCCTCTATTAGAGGTAGCCCTCGTTTAATAACTGCCTCATTTAGTGACTGATCTTGAAGTTACGACCGCGATGAAAAAGTAACCTTGCGACCAATCCTTGCGTCTGTGACCTTCACAGGTTTGTAAAGCAAAGAAAAGCTGAAGTAAGATCACACATA
Organism: Protobothrops mucrosquamatus; assembly: GCF_001527695.2. NCBI lineage: Eukaryota > Metazoa > Chordata > Lepidosauria > Squamata > Viperidae > Protobothrops > Protobothrops mucrosquamatus. Next base: position 304,007 of record NW_015388412.1, read on the forward strand.
CCATCACAGTGTCAATCAACAACTCCCTCGCTTAACGACCAAGTTACTGATCCCAATTGTGGCCACTAAATGAGGACTACCTGTATTTAAAACTAGTTTGGGCTATTTGCTGATCCTGAGTGCCAGTGAACCTGTATCCCTTTTACAACATTCCCCCCAGGAATATCCACATCTCTGGATTTCAAGGACCCAGCTGCTGACCATTAGGGACGAAACACCCCTACAAGCCCTAGAATAGCTTTCATGCAGTTGAAAGGGAAAAGAAGAAATGAACACCCTTTTGAAGAAGAAGAAGAAGAAGAAGAAGAAGAAGAAGAAGAAGAAGAAGAAGAAGAAGAAGAAGAAGAAGAAGAAGAAGAAGAAGAAGAAGAAGAAGAAGAANAAGAAAGAAAGAAAGAAAGAAAGAAAGAAAGAAAGAAAGAAAGAAAGAAAGAAAGAAAGAAAGAAAGAAAAAGTTACATATATCAATTACTCTGTACCACTGTCTAAGCCATCTGGGTCCTTGTTCCTTTTCCCACCAAATCCTTCAAGGTCATGTCCCAAGATTAAATGCTCCCCACTCTAGTCTTGAAAAAACAAACAAACACAAGCCATTGAAGACAGTTTTGTCCGACTGCAATAATTGATCTGAAGACTTTGGCTCCACTCTTAAGACCTCTGCAGCGCTGAGCAGAGCCAGCAAGTCCTGAATTTACAAGAGTGAAGTGAGGAAGCTTAGAGCTAACTGGGTTTGATCTTATGGGTTTCAGTTTCCAGGTTTGAGACCTGCTACTTGCTGCTGATGGTTTTCATGGCTTCAAAATCTAAGGGACTGGTTTGGACAAAACTCAGCAGCACTTTTTCGTGCGGCTGCTGATAAAAACAGGATCGCCAACATGATCGCCAACGTCCGATAACGGATATGGCACAAGAAGAAGAAAAACTTGCTGTTTCCTGCCTGCCTGCTTTCCCAGCTCTTGGTTTCTTCTTCAAGCCTACATACCTGCCCTGCCAATATATTTTCACAAGTTTAAGGCAGGCAAACCCCACTCACTCTCCTGCCCAGCTAAGGAAGAAGGGTTACATCACAGTTGCACTCTGTTTACTTTTAGCAGCGCTTCCTGCTAAGAGCAGAGAACACTGACACAGGCCAACCATCCAAAAGACTTCAAGCAGAGGTGGAGAACCTACAGCCCCAGCGTGTGCCCTTGCCCCAATTTTAAGACTTCTCTCCCAGCAACTCACTTGAGACCTGTGAAAAAGAGCTATCTGAGTCTTCTCTAGCTGCAGACTGTGGATCAGAACGAAAACAAGAAAGGGCAGGAAGAGCAAGAAGAGGTAATCCTACCTCTTTAGTCTGTAGCCTCCCTCACTGCTTGCTTCAACCCACCCAAGAGAAGGACAAGGATCCTCAACAGGACAGGATCTGCTCAATTGCAGCATGTGCAGATGTTTTCTAGAGCTGCTTCTGATCAACCAGAAAGGGGCGCCTTTGGTGTTCAAGAGAAGAAACTGCAAGGATGGCACTCAGGCTATTTATAAACCCCAACCTAGAATCAACCTAGGAGTCTGGATGAAGAAAAAAAAAATCCTTCCCAGGCACAGAGACACATAATCATCTTCAGCAGGGCAGTGTTTTATCAGTTGACGGTTCATATTCTTGGAAGTCTTGAAGCAATGTCTTGTTGACCTGGAATCTCTTAGCAGAAACTAGAACGTTGGAGGGTCAGATTTAGTTACCTTTGCTCCATGAAAAGGGGTACATGCAGGTGAAGAAACTCCAAGAGAAGAATCTCTCAGATATGGTCAACTCAAGAACAAAAGGTATGGCAGACAATGACGAGTACAATTATTCTCCCCCTAAAAATATAAACGATTTTTTTTTTTAAAGGCTAGTATGTGAAGACCATTCAGTTTGGGATCAATACTGCACACCCAACTCCCTGGTAGACCTTTGCAGGCACCAACTTCCAGAGCTTTGGTCTTTAGCTCATCTTCTTAGCCACGCTGGCGTAGGTGCGTTCGATCTCCTCGTCAGCTGGACAAGTATGGCTGAACTCATTCCGGGCATAAGCCTGGTGGAGATAGCGCCATAGTGCAGTCATCTCCAGAGGGATCTCAAAGTTGCGATACCTCTTGGCGGCAACCTAGAAATTGGGGAGAACCAATGACGTAAAAGATGTCGATGAGAAAAACGAGCAGATCACATCTGTTTGGTCGAGTGTCAGGATAGCAACTGGATGCCCAGGCAATTGGTTCTTTTGGATCCGGAGACAAACCAGTAAATAAAGAAAATTTTGCCAGTGGTTTTTTTTATGATGCATCCGGTTGTTCCAAACATGGGAAGAAGAAATAGCTATACCAGCTTCCCTTTAACTCTTTGTTAGCAATCCAAATTTAACACACACACACACACACACACACATGTATATGTATATGTATATGTATATGAGTCCGTAAGGAGAAGGGCGGGATATAAATTAAATTAATAATAATAATAATAATAACTGTTATGTAAATTTATGCACATACTCCCTTGTCATTTAGTCCTTTGCTCTGATGATGTTAACAGGTTGTTAACGAAAGCTCAGCAATTAAAAAAAAGCCTTTTGCCTTACATCCCGGAGTTCTTTGTTTTTATCTTACTGACTTTAAATGTCCATACCTGGGATTTCAATATTGAAAATTATCAAAGACGTATATGTATATGTATATGTATATGTAAAAATATAAGAAAAACGAACACCAGGATAAAAATAAACAGGACCGTTTAATATAAACAAGCCTGTGAGTAAAAAAGTTACTTACTGAGCTTTCATCAGCCAAACTACTGACGTCATCAGAGTTAGAATGGTAGGTGATTAGGGAGCTTGCCTATATACAGCTGCCTGTCTCTGCACCCAGCTCCTCGAGCGCGTCATCGGCCCATTAGCTATGTTACTCTGCAATGTGTTAAATTGATTCTCATCCGGCAGCCTGTTGGTGGATCTGATGATTGTAGCTTCCTCTGATGATTGTAGCTACAATCTGATGATTGTAGCTACAATCATCAGATCCACCAACAGGCTGCCAGATGAGAATCAGTTTAACACATTGCAGAGTAACATAGCTAATGGGCCGATGAGAGCCGGGTGCAGAGACAGGTAGCTGTATATGGGCAAGCTCCCTAATCACCTAGCATTTTAACTCTGATGACGTCAGTAGTTTGGCTGATGAAAGCTCAGTAAGTAACTTTTTTACTCACAGGCTTGTTTATATTAAACGGTCCTGTTTATTTTTATCCTGGTGTTCGTTTTTCTAATATTTTTATTGATATGCCCAGGATTTGCATTTTTAATGATATTAAGGACAAATATGTATATGTATGTGTATGTGTATATGTATATGTATATGTATATGTATATGTATATGTATATGTATATGTATATGTATATGTATATGTATATGTATATGTATATGTATATGTATATATATAAGCAGCATGGTGGCCTAGAGGTGAAGACACGCAACTCCCATTCAGAAGGTTGTGAATTCAATCCTAGGCAGCAATCATTGTTTCTCTATCAAGGCGCAAAGAAAAAATATCTGCTGCGAACTCAGCATAGGTGTCAGGAAGGGCATCTAGCCAGTAAATGCTCAGCTCCATCCAGTCGCCCTTGACTTTACCCGGAATTAAGGGATTGCAGGGTCGTAAAAAGGGAGTATATGTATACATGTTTATTTGCTATTCAGATATGTGTTTTTCATTTATTTCTTTTTTCAAAAAAAGGGGGGGTGGGGGAAACCCTAAAGTAGAGAGGGGAGAGACTGAAACTCAAAGGATTCAGTTATTCTAAATTCAATAAATAAATAAAAATATCAAACTCCTTCACCACAAATCTGGATGAGAAAGGAAGACGGGACTCGAGGGGTTGAAACCCATCTGAGAAACGGAGATGAGGGCCATCAAAGAGCAAGAAGCATTCACCTTGATGATGTTGAGTTTGGGGAGAAGGTTGCAGTCTGCTAACGTCATCCGGTTTCCGTCCAAGAATTTCCTTTCGGAAACCAGAAGGTCTTCAGCACAATTCTGGTCAATTTCTTCAGGCAGGGGGTTTCTTAAGTAATCATCCAAGCGCTGGAACTCTTTCAGCAAAGCTCTTTCCAAATCTGAAGCACAAGAAAAAACCAATGAACCATCCTCCACTTCTAGTGGGGTATAGGTAGTCCTTGATTTACGGCCACAGTGGGGTTGTTAAGTTAGTCATGGTCAATTTTATGACCTTTCTTTACCTCGGTGGTTAAGTGAACCATGCGGTCATTGAGTGACACCAGCTTTCCCTATGGACTTGGCTTCTCGGGAGCCATCTGGGAAGGTCAGAAAGGGTGATCACATGGCCTGGGACCTTGAGCCATCCTAAGTACATGCCAGTTGCCAAGCCTTCCAATTTGGATCGTGTGAGGATGGGGAATGGTCGTAAGTATGAGGTTTGGTCCTAAGTCACTTTCTTCAAGACTTTAATGGTCACTAAATGAATAGTTGTAAGTCGAGGATTGGTTTTGCTTATCAGACAAAAACATTTGGGAGAGATTTTAAAAAAAACAAAGAATCACGAGAAAAACATGCGTATGTTTTTTTCCCTCTTCCTTACTTTTATTCGCTTCTTTATGGGGGTTCTTGATGTACGCGGAGAATTTGGCAAAAATGTTTCTGCCCACATCCATGGACTCCTTGTTTCGGGGAGTGAGCTGTGGGTACCTTATTAACAAGAAATGCTAAGTTAATTTTCTACCACGCCAAGGAATAACACAACACCTTTGCTTCAAAATCACCGTTTTTAGAAATCAATCTCTGAAGAACAATGAGACAAGATTTTTAAAGCAGGGTTACGATGATACACCGGAGATCAAAAACCTGAATAATTAGAGCCCTAAATAATAATAATAATAATAATAATAATAATAATAATAATAATAATAATAATAATAATAATAATAATAATAATAATAATAATAATAGTAGTAGTAGTAGTAGTAATAATAATAGTAATAGTAATAGTAATAGTAATAATAGTTGGAAGGATGCTGGTAGCAACCCGTGTCAACCATCAGCGCCAGCCAATTTGAATGTTCAGTTGACTAAGTTTCATGTCTAATGAATAAAAGATAATAGTTGGAAGGGACCTTGGAGGTCATCTAGTCCAACCCCCTGCTCAGGCAGGAAACTCTATACATTTCAGACAAATGGCTGTCCAGTCTCTTCTTAAAAACTTCCAGTGTTGGAGCATTCACAACTTCTGGAGGCAGGTTGTTCCACAGGTTAATTGTTCTCACTGTCAGGAAGTTTCTCCTTAGTTCTAGGTTGCTTCTCTCCTTGATCAGTTTCCATCTGTTGCTTCTTGTTCTGCCTTCAGGCACCTTGGAAAATAGCTTGACTCCCTCTTCTTTGGGGCAGCCCCTGAGATATTGGAACACTGCCATCCTGTCCCCCCTCCTCCTTCTCTTCGTTAAACTAGACATACCCAATTCCAGCAGCCGTTCCTTATATACTTTAGTCCCCTAATCATCTTTGTTGCTGTTCTCTGTACTCTTTCTAGAGTCTCAACATCTTTTTTAAATCGTGGTGACCAAAACTGGATGCAGT
>NW_015388412.1:309866-337280 GCF_001527695.2 Protobothrops mucrosquamatus
TTTGGGGCAGCCCCTGAGATATTGGAACACTGCCATCCTGTCCCCCCTCCTCCTTCTCTTCGTTAAACTAGACATACCCAATTCCAGCAGCCGTTCCTTATATACTTTAGTCCCCTAATCATCTTTGTTGCTGTTCTCTGTACTCTTTCTAGAGTCTCAACATCTTTTTTAAATCGTGGTGACCAAAACTGGATGCAGTATTCCAACTGGAAATAAGAACATTCTCTCTCTACCATTGCAAAGTAAGAGAACTACTGTAGACTGGATGGAAAAGAGCATCACTTAAAATCTCCTTATGAGCATTGGGAATTTTTAAAGGTTGCAGATCTTCTGCCTCTGGGAATAGGAGGAGGAGATAGATGGAGGTGTTCAGGGTTCAGACTAAGCAGAAAAGAGATAGGTAAATACAAGAAATTAAAATTTTCGGCCACTAGAGAGCAACATTAGCATGTCATCTACTTCCATATCCTTCCATTTGCCTCTGGACGTTTTAGTGCCTTCCCGGTGAGCTTCCCCAGTGTAACTGAGAAGCTGAGAGCATTGAAAAGAACAAGATTCTCCTGGTACAATGTATGGCAGTTTCCCCAGTCTGTTTCCCTTGTCGAATGGGTTCCCGCCATTGTTTAGGTATTAAATTTATATGTGGCCCTGAGGATTATGAGTACTGTAGTCCGAGACATTGGAAGGGCATGCATTATTGCGATCCTATTTCATTGACTGTGATTGTGTGTGTGTGTTTGTGTGTGTGTGTGAGAGAGAGGGGGCAGGCAAGAATTTCCTGTGCCTTTAGAAAAGGCAGATTATGCCTCTCTCTCCCTCCCTCCCTCCCTCCCTCTCTCTCCCCCTCTCCCTCTCCCTCTCCCTCCCTTCCTCTCTCTCTCTCTCTCCCTCTCCCTCCCTCTCTCTCTCTCCCTGCCTTCCTCTCTCTCTCCCTCTCTCTCTCTCTTTCCCTCTCTCTCCCTCCCTCCCTCTCACCCTCCCTCCCTCTCTCTCTGTCCCTCCCTCTCTCTCTCCCTCCCTTCCTCTCTCTGTCCCTCCCTCTCTCTCTCCCTCTCTCTCCCTCCCTCTCTCTCTCTCNTCTCTCTCTCTCTCTCTCTCTCTCTCTCTCTCACACACACACACACACACACACACACACACACACACCCATGTGACGCACTGCAAGGAATGCTCTCCTTTGGGGCTCTTGTCCTTTAAAGAGCCTCCTGTTTACTGCAGCTGCAGTCAGACAATTCAGACACTGGTTGCCAACAATGAGCGCATCTTGGCTGCCTCCGAACCTTTGGAGCTGAGCGTTTCTTTTGGCTCCCTGGCTAGTTTTCAATCCTTCAAAGAGAGAGGGAGGGAGGGAGGGAGGGACGGGACTTTTCTGGAACATCCCTGCCTCCGTGGCTCTGCAAAGAAACACCAAACCACCCACCTAACCACAAAGGTGCCCATTCTTGCAGCCTTTGGGCCTCCTTGCATGACAGCTCTCCCAGCTTTCTCTTTCCCCTAGAGCCCTTCCTCTGTCCGATATTCAACTTGTGTGTGTCCTCTGTCCGATATTCAACTTCCCTCCCGTTGTTTTTCATCTCTCTGGCCACCACATTTCCTCCCCGATCCTGGTGGGAAACAGATGGCTCTTGCAAGCTGTCCCTCTCTCATCAGGGACCATCGGATCGCAGTCTCTCTGCCAGAGGTCATCTCTGCCTCTTTGTCTTTTCGGTCCTTCGATGTTAAGCAGGGTTCCGGCGGCCAAATTTCCAGGCAGAGGTTAAATAACACTGAGCAAAGCAGACCTGGGAATGTGCCTGATCTTATGCTAAGACTTGGGGAAAAGTGCAGAGAAGAGCAACTAAAATAATTAAGGGCCTGGAGGCTAAAACATACGAAGAACGGTTGCAGGAATTGTGTACAGCTAGTCTAGAGAAAAGAAGGACCAGGGGTGACATGATAGCAGTGTTCCAATATTTGAGGGGCTGCCACAGAGAAGAGGGGGTCAACCTATTTTCCAAAGCACCAGAAGACAAGAAACAACAGATGGAAACTAATCAAGGAGAGAAGCAACCATGAATTAAGGAGAAACTTCCTAGCAGTGAGGACAATTAACCAGTGGAGCAGCTTGCCTCCAGAAGTTGTGGGTGCTCCACCACTGGAGGTTTCTAAGAGGAGACTGGACAACCATTTGTCCAAAATGATATAGGGCAGGGGTAGGCAACCTTGGCTCTTTTATGACTCGTGGACTTCAACACCCAGAATTCCTGAGCCAGCATGGTCCACGAGTCATAAAAGAGCCACGGTTGCCTACCCCTGATATAGGATCTCCTGCTTGAGCTAGAAGATCTCCAAGGTCCCTTCCAACTCTCTATTATTCTGTATTTAGATTTAGCCTTGTTTGGAACATGACTTTGAACATCAAAATCCCCCAAAAGCCTTTTTTTTCCCCTCCACAACAGAGTCTGCCAAGAATGCACATCTGAAGTAGGGTGATAAAGACCGAGCAGTGACATTCTTTGCAAAGAAATTTGTAGCAAGGAGTAAGAAACGGAATGGGCATTGGAAATTGGAAAAGAAGGTACTTAGGTGGCGAGAGGGTCTGCTCCAGGAAATCCTCAATCTTCAGAAAATCTGTTTTCAGCTCCTTGTTGAACACTAAAAATGGAGGGTTGGTGCCTGGGGCCAAATCCTTCAGCTCATCAGGTTTCCTAAACGGAAATTACAACAGAGAGGAAGAATAAATAAATAAATAAATAAATAAATAAATAAATAAATAAATAAATAAATAAATAAATAAATAAATAAATAAATAACAATGCCCCTGACCTTGGTTTTATCTCCCCACCTTACCACCACCCCCTTCGTCTTCTTCTTTTTTTTAGTTCATTCTTCATTCAACTCCTAAGATTACCTGGCGATCCAACTCCTAAGATTACCTGGCGATTACCTGTCCACCTGCAAAGGTGGACAGAGATCTCAATTTCACTTCGCCGATATTGAAATATATTTAGGTTTGCCTATGTTTTGGTGGACACTTGTGCATCCATTTGTCTGAAATGGCATAGGGTTTCCTGCCTGAGCAAGAGGTTGGACTAGAAGACCTCCAGGGTCCCTTCCGACTCTGTTATTCTGCTATCTTCCTTCCTTCCTTCCTTCCTTCCTTCCTTCCTTCCTTCCTTCCTTCCTTCCTTCCTGCCTGCCTGCCTGCCTGCCTGCCTGCCTGCCTGCCTGCCTGCTTGCCTGCCTGCCTGCCTGCCTTCCTTCCTTCCTTCCTTCCTTCCTTCCTTCCTTCCTTCCTTCCTTCCTTCCTTCCTTCCTTCCTTCCTTCCTTCCTTCCTTCCTTCCTTCCGTCTTCCCTCCCTCCCTCCTTCCCTCCATGCCTCCCTCATCACTGGAGGTTTTCAAGAAGAGATTAGACCATCATTTGTCTGAAATGGTCTAGAGTTTCCTGCTTGAGCAGGGGGTTGGACTAGAAGACCTCCAGGGTCCCTTCCGACTTTGTTATTCTGTTCTATTATTCTGTTAAATATGTCTGCAACGGAGCTTTTCCTCCCAGATATGCTGTCTCTTTTAACTATCTTTTCTCAAACCTAGGCATTTTTGTGCAAATATTTTTTCTTAGTATATATTTCAGGATTTGATACAAGTGCACACTCCCACTAGTAATATTCAACCAGGTAGTAGGCTGTGTTGTTGTTATCCTTGTCATCTTCTCCTCTTTCCCATCTCTCATCTTTCCAACTACCCTCTACTATTGGTATCTTATGATTTATCAGTCGTTTGTATCTTATGATTTATGATCGTATCTTATGATTTGTGATCTGTGACTTATCACTTTGCGTGGGTTTTTTTTATGTACACTGAGCGCTTACACGCCGGAGACAAATTCCTTGTGTGTCCAATCACACTTGGCCGATAAAGAAGTCAATAAGTCATTTTCAGATTCTCGTATGGTTTCAGTACAAGACCTTAGTTGTGTTTTCAATGAAAGGCGAATGCATGAAAAGTCCCCCTCCGTCCCTCTCACCTTGTCATATCCACAGTGGTGACATTAAATCTGACACCTTTGAGCCACAACACCATAAAGAGGCTTTGACAGAACGGGCAGTTTCCGATGTTCTGTCCATCCAAGCCAGCCTGCCATAGGAAAAAAAAAAACCAAAGCAAAATAAAGAAGCGACGTATTTGTTCTGAGTAACACTTTCCCCATGACAAGCAAGTAGATTGGACCCAAATTGTCCAGCTTTCCTGATGTTGGGTCTTCCATCTCTGCAAAGAGGTTAAACCCCTTGGAGCTTCATGCTAGCATTTCTTTTCTGCTTTAATCAACTCAGCAGAGAAATGACACCTTGATGACTCTGGACATACTATATACATTTATGTTTTTATTAAAAGTTTTTAATCTTTCTAAATTTAACTTAATGAATTCCCCCTTTCTACGTCCTGCATTTACGACGTGGGACGAGACCAGACAAGACTAGCACGGATGATGTTCCCTAGTTTGGGTAATGAAATATCTGCAAGAAAGCAACCACCAAGGGCCAAGGGCCCCCTCAGTCTACCCACCTACCCAGAAACAAGAGGCAGATACAACTGGGAGCAGGAAGTCTCATAAGTAGTAGTAAAAAGGAGTAAGAAGCAACCTCGTCAGTCTCCTGAGTCATAAGTAGATGCTTTGTGATGGCCACACCCATGATGGAAGCCATTGTATGAGTCAGGAAACCCTTCCCCTCTACACAGGACAACTAAACACACTATCAGGGGTGGGGTCGTTAAGTTTACTGGAAGGTTTATTGGGGTGTCGTGGTCTTCACCTTGTCTCTTCTAGTTACCTCCTCTTTCCTTCCAACGCAAGAAGTGTTGTCTTCGGGAGGTGTCCCGAAGAGCGAGTGAGCTCCCTTGGGCTTTGCATCTAAATCTAAACAGGGAAACTTCCTCTCTAGATCTTTAGGAGCTCCTCACTTTCTCTTGCTTCTTCAGAACCCTATGGAGATTCTCTGCCACCCAGGACACGGTTGTCCCAAAGGTGCTTTTCAAAAGGCAACTTGGACTTTCTTGGGGGTTTTTCTTCTTGAGAAACTTTCGCTTCTCATCTAAGACGTTTTTTTTTCAGATCTAGATGAGAAGCGAAACGTTTTCAAGGACATAACCAAGAAAGTCTAGTTGCCTTTTGGAAAAAACCCCTTGGGGCTCCTTCCTAAGGTCGAACCGGTCCTATTTCAGGCCAATCCCTGCTGCTTGAAAAGGGCCTTCCTAACTGAAAGCAAGTGTGGTTGTTTTGTTCTGTTTTCAAAGCAAACAGCACATGATTTCCGTTTCCTTAGGTGCGGGCTGGATCAGGGGTGAAAGCAATACTGAAAACTCCCAACGCGGCTTGCCAGCCTGTTGTAGCCCTCGTCATCTTTGGAGTTTGCGATTGTGAGTTGTTCAGGAAATGAGATAAAGGACGGCTGAGCACAGGAGGTCCTCCCAATGGGGAACCTTGGATACAACACAAAGTGTTGGTGTTGTTGGGTTGCAGCGAAGGAGGAGGGGGGGAAAAACCCCAGAAGGAAAGGTGTGGAAGGAAAACACAAATGTTTTCCTTAAGAGTCATGGGACACTTTCTCTGTTTTTTCCTTTTCTATTCCTTTTGATTAGATCTTATAAGGAAGGGGTAGCTGAACTACCGGTAATCAGATTTTTCCGTGAGTTATTCTTTTAAACCCTGAACATACAATGTGGAAATAACTTCTCACCAGCTTGCTTATTTCTGTTTCTCTTCCTACTTGATAGATTAAATTAAAGAGAGAGATTATTTTCCGCGATTAGGGTCCCAGTTTATAGCATTAGCTGCTAGAGGAAGCTAGAGGGAAATTTAAAAGCCTGTTTTTGTTGCGGAACTGAACATTGGTCCACCAGCTAGAGCTGAGTGCCAAATTGTAGCAAATGGGAGAATCAAGACACTGAAAGCAGAATGACTGGTCTGTTGCACACATGAGGAAGCCTAGCCAGTTCCCACCTTGCATGAGGTCTTTATTTGTTGAAGGATCTTTTTTTAAAAAAACACTTCAGTCACATTCAGCTCAACGCTCAAACATGCTAAAGCTTAAAGCCTGGTTTACAAGCCATAATTTGGGCGATTTGGAGAATAGTCAAGCTATTGTCCAAAGCGCCCAAAGGCAGGACAAGAAGCAACGGATGGAAACTCATCAAGGAGAGAAGCAACCTAGAACTAAGGAGAAACTTCCTGACAGTGAGAACAATTAACCAGTGGAACAACCTGCCTCCAGAAGCGGTGAATGCTTCAACACTGGAAGTTTTTAAGAAGAGACTGGACAGCCATTTGTCCGAAATGCTATAGGGTTTCCTGCCTGAGCAGGGGGTTGGACTAGATGACCTCCAAGGTCCCTTCCAACTTTATTATTATTATTATTATTATTTGGGCTCACCCAAAACACCAAGTCAAAACAATGTCTTCTGCTAGAGTGTATCTCAACCTTGACAAACTTTAAGATGTGTGGATATCAGCTCTTGGAATTCCCCAGCCAGCATGATGGGAAAGCCCACACACCCTTCAAGTTGCCAAGGTTGAGAAATGTTGGTCCATTGTGCTACAGAAATCCACAGGATGAGCTGCATCCATTTTTTAAATCGGTTGCTCTTTGGATTTGTGGGGGACAAGCTAGGAAGATCCGTCTCTGGCCATCAAGGAAAACGAGAACTCCTTATGTATTTCGGTCCAGATTTTGAGTAATAGAAATTTGCCATGGTTACTTACAACCACACAGCATTGCCCAAAACTCTGATTCAGAAAAAAGGAAGAGGCTGGAGCTGAAGGGAGTTGTAGCCCAAAACACCTGAAGTTGTGAAAGGGTTTAAGGTGAATTGTATGAGCCACAACTATAGAAAGAATGAAGATGCCTTGACACATAAGTGTAAGGATGGATGCCTTGACACATAAGTGTAAGGATGGAATAATTTCTAGATGAAGCCAACCAACGTTGTTAAAATGCCACCCAATTTATGGTGGCATCAGTTTTTATGGATATGAATTCATTTCATCAGAACCATATTAGTGCACGGAGTATGGCACTTGCACACAATTGTTTTGGAAGGGAAGGGGAGAAGGGAAAAGGAAGAATAATTTAAAATGGATTAGAAAGAGAATGACTTTTGGGGTCCCATAAATTGGTTAACACATGGAGAAAGAAAACTCCATCTCTACAGCGTTAAGTTTACTTGTGAATTCTAACTCAGATCAAATTCTTGTATCAGAGTTCAGGATTACCACAATGACACAACACTTAATGATAAAGTGTCATCTCTGGCTAGATCTCACAGGAGTTTTTCATCCTCCCTCCCTCATCTCATCCGTGCTACTTTTACCTTTCTCCAGTAGTAAGAATTAACTGCAATGAGATCCAAAGAGGTCTTCACACAACATCTGTCGATGTCCCCCAAAAGTATTTTGATCAGCAAAATGAGCTCTTGAACTTTTGGTCAGCTCCAAGCAAGAGGCCAAGTTTTTATGGGAGATATCTTAATGGCTACACCCAAGCCCTTCATCAAATAATAAGATAGAGCTCCTGAAGTACCAAATGTCCAGAAACCTTAATTTATGTAGTAGTAATTTATGAAACTATGTAGTAGCATAGTTTCATTGTTGTAGACTCTAGACTTAAAGGTCTTAGCCACCCACAATCATGCACATTACGTTTATGATTTGCTGCTGGGATCTGCCAGTCCTCTGTTATTCTGCCCCACAACCTGCTTGTTCTTCTGAACAAGGCCCCCGACACCTGACCCCAAAGTCTACCTTGGCAACGAAGAGGAACTGACCTTTACAAACAGCTCAATCTCCGGTTCCTTTAGGGGATTACGAAGCCAACTTGCCATCCTCTCTCTTTAGCTGGCCACCAATCCTTGCCGAGAAGTTCCTTCCACCACGGTATGTTTGCAAGCAGGCTTCCCCAACGATGCACTGGGTAATTTTTCAGGGCAAGGACTCTCTAGGGGAGACGGTGACCTTTCATGATTGAACCCCCCCCTTTGTGGGAAGCCGCTTTGCTGTTCCTGTCTTTCTTTCAGGCTAAGCCAGAAGTCGTGACGAGGTGAGCCGAGCAACCTGCTACCAGCCAGAGGGGGATCTCCGTAAAGACCTCCCAGCCATGACTCAGCGACACGGTTTATCAGAAAGCCACATACCACGTTCTCCTCTGGTCTATCAGAAGAGCCAGATGTCTAATTCTCAGAGAAACAAGCCAGAATACGTCCTTCACTGGAGCGTCACTCCGCAGCTGCCAGAGTTTCTATAACAGGAAGTGAGTCGGGAAGCATCTCAAACCTCACTCAATATATTCCTGCCCTATGAGAATTCCTCCTCCACCCAAGGACATCCTACCTTTTATTTACAGACTCATTTCCCCAATGATGAACTTTGACACAGCTAAATGGCCCTGTCCGTGAATCAAAGGAACGAGGTAACGGATTTAGGGGGATTCCGAACATGGCAGAAATGAAAATATAATTTCAGGTTAGAGACCTGTGTTGAGATGAATTGCTTAAATGATCCCATTTCCCAACCAGTTCTAGCCATGGTCCAGAAAGCTCTTTAGAAAATAGAAGGAGGACCATTGAACGAGAAGAAGTGGAATGGTCTTCCCAAGAAGGAAACGTGATTGGATGGTCTTCCTGAATAAAGATACTCCATCTTACAGCATTTTATCATGAATTACGATTGGATGGATGGATGCCTAGATAAATGGATGGGTGGGTAGCTGGCTGGGTAGGTAGGTGAATGAGTGGATGGATATGGATGACAGTTCCGTTCCCGGAAGAGACAGCCTCGTGGGTGGGAGACCTTGCTCGACGGGGGTCTCTAGGCCCACTAAGGCCTAGAGGGGAGGAAGGCGGCGCGGGAATTCTGGACCAACAAAGTCGCCCGTCCTGACCGGATCCCCATAAAATTTAACCAAAATCGGTTTAAAATCATCTTCGCCGGCTAAATTTATAAATAAAAATATGATTTTTAAAACTTTGTATTGTATTGTATTAAACTGTTTTTAACTGGCTGTAAGCCGCCCTGAGTCCTACGGGAGAAGGGCGGGGTATAAATATAATAAAATGAAATGAAATGAAATGAGATAGACAGACAATAGACAGATTTGAAAATGGGGGATAGAATGGATCCTACAAGAGAGCATAGCTTGCTGACTGGCTGAAATTCTCTCCCTCCCTCTCTCTCTCTCTCCCTCTCTCCTTTTATTCAATCATGTCTGATCCTTGGAGTTCAAGTCCCTGCAGTTTTCTTGGCAAGCTTTTTCAGAAGTGGTTTGACATTGCCTCCTTCCTAGGGTTGAGAGAAACTGACTGGCCCAAGGTCACCCAGAGGACTTTGCAGCTAAGGTGGGACTAGAACTCTCAGTCGCCCAGTTTCTGGCCTGATGCCTTGAGGAATGCCACCAAACTGGCTCTCTGACATTCTCTAGACTCAATTCGCTAAATCAATTTACTGCACCGTTCGTGTGTGAGCGTGTGCTTTAAAGCTCAAGACACAGAAAAATCTTTCCCTTTCCCTTTGAAAAGGGAGGGCTTTCCTTCCGAAACAATTTAACAAAGCCCAGGCGTTGAAGGAAATTATGCTGCTGCTTCTGCTACTGTTGTTTTGCTTTTCCAAAGCAAACCACGAGGAAAAGCACGAGGTGCTATTTGTCCCTTGACATTGCATCACAAACAATGCCCTTCTTTCACAGCTCTGCATGGGCGACAAACATTTGCCTCTTGTTTTTTTGTCCTTGTTGACCTCCGTTTCTTCACTCGCTGTGAAAAGGGACAGATAAGGCAGAATCTTCAACTCGACTGCGTTGGTGCAATCTGCTATGTACTGCATTTATTTGCTGCTGGAAACTTCACCTTTTAAAAGCGTCGCAGTCAGAAGCATTGTTTAGCATCTAGAGGAATGCCTTTTAAAATGGGTACAAATTTTGTTGTTGTTAGTCGCGAAGTCGTGTCTGACCCATCGGGACCCCATGGGCAACATTTCTCCAGGTCTTCCTGTCCTCTACCATCTTCTGGAGTCCATTTAAGCACACGCCTACTGCTTCAGTGACTCCATCCAGCCATCTCATTCTCTGTTGTCCCCTTCTTCTATTGCCCTCCATCTTTCCCAGCATTAGGCTCTTCTCCAGTGAGTCCTTCCTTCTCATTAGGTGGCCAAAGTACTTGAGTTTCAACTTCAGGATCTGGCCTTCTAAGGAGCAGTCGGGGTTGATCTCCTCTAGAACTGACCGGTTGGATCGCCTTGCAATCCAGGGGACTCGCAGGAGTCTTCTCCAGCACCATAGTTCAAAGGCCTCAGTTCTTTGGCGCTCAGCCTTTCTTATGGTCCACCTTTCACAGCCATACATTTCAACTGGGAAAACCATGGCCTTGACTAGACGCACTTTTGTTGGCAGGGTGATGTCTCTGCTTTTTAGTATGCTGTCTGGATTTGCCATAGCTTTCTTCCCCAGGAGCAAGCGTCTTTTAATTTCTTGGCTGCAGTCTTCTACCAAATCTGAGCTTTCAAACTCTATGTCGCTTTGCACATTGTTAAAGAACTGACACAATGTGTGTTTTGCTACAGTGGAGTTCTTCTACTTTAAATCATTCCCTTCTTGGCAAGCAACTTCTGTGTTAAACTTAACGTCTTGGAGGCTCATGGCACAATACAGCCGTTTAAATAGCAATGTAAACATTGAATTAATGGATGCTCTACTGTAGGCGTCTCTGGCTTTCAGATGTTGCTGAATTTTCACTTTTCGGCTCTTTAGACAGCCTGAGCAATGGTGAGGGATCTTGGGAATTATATTCCGGGAACATCTGGAAAGCCACGGCGTGGTTTTTCTCTGCACAGTTAGAAATAGCAAAGGGCCACCATCGGGAATTAGAAACGGTTTAACTCAGGAAAACCCAAAGAGCGATGCTACCGTAATGCGGAAAAGAATAATCTAATTAATTGGGTAAATGTTGTTGCTGAAAAAGAAGGGTAATGAGTAAACAGCTAATTAAAATAACAGTTGTCGGAAGAAATTGGGTAACAGCTAAATGAACTTTTGCTACCAAGCTAGAATGAAATAGGATTTTGCTGGTAATGTTGAGTATTTCTGGATTTTTTTTTAATGGAAGAGGTTTTGCTATTTTAAGTGCTGTGTGGGGCTGCCGTATACATTCAGATTCTCGCTGTTGCAGGAAGGCCGTGCCTGAAGAGTTCTGAATAGTTTCAATATAGAAAATAGAACGAAACACCTATGGATCACTAATGTAGACTTTTACTATGGGGAGCTGCACTGCATGACAGTTAGCTTCCAGGTGCAATCAAACCAGCTCTTTGCCACCAAGAAGCCCTTCCTGTTTTAGGTCTTGGACATCCTTGAGATGCCTTCTCTGGATTGAATCTGCATGTCTGGCAAAAACTGGACGAGGGTCTTGTGAAGGGTCTCCCCACTAAGAGAACACTATCTACGGTGACCACCTAGCTGTATTTTCTCGGTGATGGTCTCTTCAGTGGAATAGCTTTTCCCCCGGACACCTCGATTGCCTCTTTTCGGCTGGGCTTCCAAAGAGTTGGGAAGACAGCGGTTCAGGAAAGTGTTTGGGACAATATGGAATAGAATAACAGAGTTGGAAGGGACCTTGGAGGTCTTCTAGTCCAACCTCCTGCTCAGGCAGGAAGCCCTATACCATTTCAAACAAATGGTTGTCCAGTCTCTTCTTAAAAACATCCAGTGTTGGAACATTCACAGCTTCTATAAATATAAACCACTCTGCTGCTGTTGGTAGCACTGCCAATGGATATTGCCACTATAATTATTGTGTTTATTGTTTTTAATCCATATTATTACTTCCATGCTACTCAACAACTTTGGGAATTGAGTGGCTTAGAGTCTATAGAAGGTTCTTACATGCACAAAAATAAGGTAAAATAATGAACTCAGACAAGGAAAAGGTGCATCTATCAGTGGAATAAGAAGCATTATTTTGGTTTTTAAGTTGGGGCCCGATGATGTCCAAAGCCAGCACAGGTTGACTGGATCTCTTTTAGTTAGCTAGCCACACACAAACATGCACACACACACACACACGCTGCCAGCCACGTACAGAACCAGCTCATTGTTAATGGACAATAGGAGTGTTTAGTTCCAGCAGCAGAAGGAGATGAGAGAGAACAGCAAATTGCACTGGAGTCTGGGCTACATCAAGGCTGGCTATGCAGTGCCATGCCTGGATCCTGGCTAATGGGTTGGCTTTGGCTGGTTGCAACCGTGGTGAGCTTGTCCTGTTATCCAGCATTCCTGGAGGCAGCTCCTGAGTTTTCAGGTAAGTTTCTGAGATGATGGGCTAAAACTGGGAGGAAGGAGGGTCCTGGTTTAACATTGTCAGTTGCTTTCTTCTGGCTGACTGTGGCTGAAGATGAGACATGACAACATCTACCTCGAGTTCTTAAACTTCTCTTATTCCTGCAAGGAAAACTGAGGCGATCAAAAGAAAGTCAGCTCATTCTGAGAGGGATGGTGGGAATGATAAATAAAGGCCTGTGTGTGTGTGTGTGTGTTTATGTGTACTTCTTCTTTTGAATGATGACTACAAACTAAAAAAAAAAACAAGGAAAAATTTTGGTTGTCAATGTTGGAAGGGACCTCGGAGGTCTTGTAGTCTAACCTTCTGCTCAAGAGGGATTCCCTATACCACTTCAGACAAACGGTTGCCCAGTCTCTTCTGAAGTTGCACCCATAACTTCTGAAGGCAAGTTGTTCCACAGATTAATTGTTCTCACTGTCAGGAACTTTCTCCTTAATTCCAGGAATTGCTCCTCTCCTTGATTAGTTTCCATCCGTTGCTTCTCGTCCTGCCTTCAGATGCTTTCGGTTGACCATTGACTTGCATTCACACCACCCTAACAGAAATATTTCTTTCCTGTTTTAGAATTGCTAACCAACAGTGCTTGCATCGCTTCTATTTGTTTATCTTTCTATGTGTTGTGTTGTCAGATCTAGGGTGCTTCACTACAAATTGGAAAGAGCATTTGTAGGACTTGAACCATTCTCACAACTAAGGCTGTGTTATTAAAACAGTAAAAACGGCAGCAACTTAGAAAATGACCTTCCTGTAATTAGAAATGCAAAGCTATAGGAGGGTCTGTCAAGTAGTAAGCAATAGCTTCCCCACAAATGTTCAATACTGTCCATCTGGTTGTTGTTGTTTTTAACTCAGTGGTTTAAAGCCAATCCTGCCATATTTAATAGTAAAGTTGTGCTGGAACAGACCTGGATCCTAATGAAATACCACACAGTGCTGGCTGCTTTTGTAGAGTGGCTTGAAAATGGCTTGTGTGACTGAAGCCTTCAGAACCTTCTAGAATAGAGAAATAGGGGAATGTTCATGAGTGTTTGTCTAGACCAGGGCTTTTCAACCTTTTCACCCACTGTACCACTTTTAGGATATGGCAACATCCGAGTACCACCAGTCGCCTAGCAAGGTGTCAAAAACTTGATGACCAAAAAAAAAAAGGAAAAAAGTAATAAAGTACAGGTAGTCCTCGACTTACAACAGTTCGATTAGTGACTGTTTGAAGTTACAATGGCACTGAAAGAAGTGCCCCCCAAGGCACAGCTGAGCAAGAACACCTGCCTGCCTGCCCAGCGGCACTCTTCCTCCTGTCCGAGGTTTTCATTGTTGTGAGCATTTCTGTTGAGGATTGGCAGCGGGGGTGGGGGGGTGTTTGGTTTTTATTCCCCCTGTCTGCAGCAGGTTTTGGTCACTTCACATGACCCTGGGACACTGTGACAGTCATAAATATGAATCAGTTGCCAAGCACCTGAATGTAAATCACAAGACCCTGGAGATGCTGCAACATTCCAGCTGATTGGTGCTTCTTCAGGGCTCAGCAGAAGCACCAGGATCAGCGCTGAGCTCCAGCTGGAGCCTGGCGCTGATCCTGGCACTTCCGCTGAGCCCTGACAGCCCCAAAAAAGCACCGATCAGCTGGAAAGCGGCACTGATCCTGGCGCTTCCGCTGAGCCCTGACAGTCCTGCAGCTCCAGCCGTCTCTTGCTCAGGCTTGTGTGGTGCTGCCACCGGTTCATCTCATTCTCCTCCCCCGCTACCACTTTTCTAGGATGGTCGCGTACCACCTGCCAGGTGCCAATGTACCACAGGTGGTACCTGTACCACTGGTTGAAAAGCCTTGGCTCTAGACTGTCTCAATTTTCCTAAATATCAGTCTTCCTGAATGTTTTGGGATTTGCGTTCCAGACTATACAATGTGAGGGTAATATCTCATGTCTAATGCCGGGCCCCCCAAACTTGGCAACTTTGAAGACTTCTGGATTTCAGTTCCCAGAATTTCCCACCCAGCATGGCTAGCTGCGGAATTCTGGGAGCTGACCTCCACAAGTCTTAAAGTCCCCAAGCTTGGAGACCCCTGGCCTAATGTCAAGTGCAAATAAGATTTTCAAGGTTTCTGCTGTCTGTGACCTCCTTCTTCCACAAGGTTATCTGAGGAAGGTTTTGAAGAACCACACTATCCACGCCTGTGATGGGGAGCAACTAACAATACTTTGCCCGCACAAGACCTCCATTGCCATACTTTCTGCTTTTTATGGACGAAGGGTACCCAGCCCAAACCTCTGTCCAGCCTCAAGAGAAATCTCTTGGGAGGACATTGATTGCTCATCTGCAACAGCCCATCAGGTAAGACGTTCTAACATTGCAGAAGAGGGTTTTTTTTGTTTTGTACAGATAGTCCTCAATTTATGAGCACAATTGAGCTCAAAGTTTGTTGAGAGTCGTGCCCATTTTATGACCTTTTTGGGGGGACCCCAGTTGTTAAGAGAAACACTACAATTGTTAACTGAACCATTTCTCTTCCCAGCATTAAGCGAAAATGCCAGGGAGAGAGAGAGAAAGCTGTTTCCCACTTTTAATGATGTGGAATCATTAAGCAAATAAAGCAATCAACACGGATGAAGGGAGCGTCAGAAAAAAAAATACTGCTTCTCCTGAAAGCCTTCTATGTGGCAGGGCCATCGGTTTCTTTGAGGGCAAAGGAAGAACGACCGAGAATGTGGGTTTTTTTGGGTCAGCCTTCTCAACATGGGGCATCTCAGCTAAATGAAACCCCTGGAAGCCAGTGCTGGAGATCCCTCCTCCTCCTCCTCCTCCTCCTCCTCCTCCTCCTCCTGAAGAAGAAGAAGAAGAAGAAGAAGAAGAAGAAGAAGAAGAAGAAGAAGAAGAAGAAGAAGAACTTCTTCCTTTTTCCTTCTTCCTTCTTCCTTCTTCCTTCTTCTTCCTTCTTCCTTCTTCTTCCTCTTCTTCTTCTTCTTCTGCCATATCCGTTATTGGACGTTGGCGATCATGTTGGCGATCCTGTTTTTATCAGCAGCCACACGAAAAAGTGCTGCTGAGTTTTGTCCAAACCAGTCCCTTAGATTTTGAAGCCACGATGTTCTTCTTCTGCCTGGACCTCGTTTGCCTTCCATCTTTCCCTGGAGGATTAAATGGAGTATGCCGTATTTTCCTGGGTGTCGCATCACATGTCCGAAATATTCTAATTTTCGTTTTTTAATTGTTTTGATGATTTCCCTTGGCTTTCCCAGGCGGCTTATCACCTCCTCATTTCTGATCTTGTCAACCCAGCTTCTACATAACAGCTGCCTGTAAATCCACATTTCAAATGCTTCTAGTCTCTTCAGGTGGCCTTCTGTCAGAGACCAACTCTCTACTCCATAGAGCAGGATAGATTCCACTACCTACCTCTTAAGTGCCACGGCAAGGGCATCGACAAGCAGCATATTCCCTAGTTGGATTGTTGAGTTGTTTGAGCCAAGGACAGAAATTCCCCGGTGAGAAGGTTTGGGGAAAGACAGACTGCCATCTAGTGGCTAGCACTTGGGAGCTGCCCAAAGGCTTGGCTGACGTTGAGACTTCTCCTGGAGATGGCTTGGGAAAGATCTGGGAATGTGCTGGCAAAATGTTTTCCTGCTTTTGCCACAAAGAGCCAAACTAGACTTTGGGCATAAGAGGAAACCAGGCCACCAAAGAACAAGCACCTGAATGTTGACCGTGTGACCGTAGGGATTCTGCAGTGGTTACAAGTATATAGAATAGAATAGAATAGAATAGAATAGAATAGAATAGAATAGAATACAATACAATACAATACAATACAATACAATACAATACAATACAATACAATACATAGAGAGGAGAGAGAATAGAATAGAATAGAATAGAATAGAATAGAATACAATACAATACAATACAATACAATACAATACAATACATAGAGAGGAGAGAGAATAGAATAGAATAGAATACAATACAATACAATACATAGAGAGGAGAGAGAATAGAATAGAATAGAATAGAATAGAATAGAATAGAATAGAATAGAATAGAATACAATACAATACAATACAATACAATACAATACAATACAATACAATACAATAGAGAGGAGAGAGAATAGACTAGACTAGACTAGACTAGACTAGACTAGACTAGAGCAGAGCAGAGCAGAGCAGAGTAGAGTAGAGTAGAGCTGGAAGAGACCTTGAAGGTCTTCTAGTCCAGCCCCCTGATCAAGCACTTGTGGTACATTTCTTTTTTCAATGCTGGGTTGTAGAGAACCTATGCACTTCTATGGACTAGATATGGTCTTTCTAAATTAGATATGGCTACACTTAACACATGTCCTTTTCCACCAGAAAATGATGGATGAGTGCCAGGACCACCGATGGTGCCATTTCCTTGTCCACAGCCGAGTGTTCGGGCCTGATCCGTGCCCAGGAACACACAAATACTTGGTGGTTTCCTACAAATGCAGACCTGGTGAGTGACTTCAGCANAAACTCATCAAGGAGAGAAGCAACCTAGAACTAAGGAGAAACTTCCTGACAGTTAGAACAATTAACCAGTGGAACAACCTGCCTCCAGAAGCGGTGAATGCTCCAACACTGGAAGTTTTTAAGAAGAGACTGGACAGCCATTTGTCCGAAATGGTGTAGGGTTTCCTGCCTGAGCAGGGGGTTGGACTAGATGACCTCCGAGGTCCCTTCCAACTTTATCATCATTATTATTATTATTAATCTGCCTCCAGAAGCGGTGAATGCTCCAACACTGGAAGTTTTTAAGAAGAGACTGGACAGCCATTTGTCCGAAATGCTATAGGGTTTCCTGCCTGAGCAGGGGGTTAGACTAGATGACCTCCAAGGTCCCTTCCAACTTTATTACTATTATTATTATTATTATTATTATTATTATTATTATTATTATTATTATTATTATTATTATTATTATTATTATTATTATTATTATTATTATTATTATTATTATTATTATTATTATTATTATTTGGGCTCACCCAAAACACCAAGTCAAAACAGTATCTTCTGCTAGAGTGTATCTCAACCTTAACAAACTTTAAGATGTGTGGATATCAGCTCTTGGAATTCCCCAGCCAGCATGATGGGAAAGCCCACACACCCTTCAAGCTGCCAAGGTTGAGAAACGTTGGTCCATTGTGCTACAGAAATCCACAGGATGAGCTGCATCCATTTTTTAAATCAGTTGCTCTTTGGATTTGTGGGGGACAAGCTAGGAAGATCCGTCTCTGGCCATTAAGGAAAACGAGAACTCCTTATGTATTTCGGTCCAGATTTTGAGTAATAGAAATTTGCCATGGTTACTTACAACCACACAGCATTGCCCAAAACTCTGATTCAGAAAAAAGGAAGAGGCTGGAGTTGAAGGGAGTTGGTGCCCAAAACACCTGAAGTTGTGAAAGGGTTTAAGGTGAATTGTATGAGCCACAACTATAGAAAGAATGAAGATGCCTTGACACATAAGTGTAAGGATGGATGCCTTGACACATAAGTGTAAGGATGGAATAATTTCTAGATGAAGCCAACCGTTATTAAAATGCCACCCAATTTATGGTGGCATCAGTTTTTATGGATATGAGTTCATTTCATCAGAACCATAACAGTACACGGAGTATGGTACTTGCACGTAATTATTTTGGAAGGGGAGGGGAGAAGGGAAAAGGAAGAATAATTTAAAAAGGATTAGAAAGAGAATGACTTTTGGGGTCCCATAAGTTGGTTAACACATGGAGAAAGAAAACTCCATCTCTACAGTGTTAAGTTTACTTGTGAATTCTAATTCAGATCAAATTCTTGTATCAGAGTTCAGGATTACCACAATGACACAACAGTGCAGGAACACTTAAGGATAAAGTGTCATCTCTGGCTAGATCTCACAGGAGTTTTTCATCCTCCCTTCCTCATCTCATCCGTGCTACTTTTACCTTTCTCCAGTAGTAAGAATTAACTGCAATGAGATCCCAAGAGGTCTCCACACAACATCTGTCGATGTCCCCCAAAAGTATTTTGATCAGCAAAATGAGCTCTTGAACCTTTGGTCAGCTCCAAGCAAGAGGCCAAGTTCTTATGGGAGATTTCTTAATGGCTACACCCAAGCACTTCATCAAATAATTAATAAGATAGAGCTCCTTAAGTACCAAATGTCCAGAAACCTTAATTTAATCTATCAATGTAGCAGCATAGTTTCATCATTGTAGACTCTAGACTTAAAGGTCTTAGCCACCCACAATCATGCACATTACGTTTACGATTTGCTGCTGGGATCTGCCAGTCCTCTGTTATTCTGCCCCACAACCTGCTTGTTCTTCTGAACAAGGCCCCCGACACCTGACCCCAAAGTCTACCTTGGCAACGAAGAGGAACTGACCTTTACAAACAGCTCAATCTCCGGTTCCTTTAGGGGATTACGAAGCCAACTTGCCATCCTCTCTCTTTAGCTGGCCACCAATCCTTGCCGAGAAGTTCCTTCCACCAAGGTATGTTTGCAAGCAGGCTTCCCCAACGATGCACTGGGTAATTTTTCAGGGCAAGGACTCTCTAGGGGAGACGGTGACCTTTCATGGTTGAACCCCCCCTTTGTGGGAAGCCGCTTTGCTGTTCCTGTCTTTCTTTCAGGCTAAGCCAGAAGTCGTGACGAGGTGAGCCGAGCAACCTTCTACCAGCCAGAGGGGGATCTCCGTAAAGACCTCCCAGCCATGACTCAGCGACACGGTTTATCAGAAAGCCACATACCACGTTCTCCTCTGGTCTATCAGAAGAGCCAGATGTCTAATTCTCAGAGAAACAAGCCAGAATACGTCCTTCGCTGGAGCGCCACTCCGCAGCTGCCAGAGTTTCTATAACAGGAAGTGAGTCGGGAAGCATCTCGAACCTCAGTAGATAGAGAGGTCGCTCACTCAATATATTCCTGCCCTATGAGAATTCCTCCTCCACCCAAGGACATCCTACCTTTTATTTACAGACTCATTTCCCCAATGATGAACTTTGACACAGCTAAATGTCCCCGTCCATGAATCAAAGGAACGAGGTAACGGATTTAGGGGGATTCCGAACATGGCAGAAATGAAAATATAATTTCAGGTTAGAGACCTGTGTTGAGATGAATTGCTTAAATGATCCCATTTCCCAACCAGTTCTAGCCATGGTCCAGAAAGCTCTTTAGAAAATAGAAGGAGGACCGTTGAACGAGAAGAAGTGGAATGGTCTTCCCAAGAAGGAAACATGATTGGATGGTCTTCCTGAATAAAGATACTCTGTCTTAAAGCATTTTATCATGAATTACGATTGGATGGATGGATGCCCAGATAAATGGATGAGTGGGTAGCTGGCTGGGTAGGTAGGTAGATGAATGAGTGGATGGATATGGATGACAGATAGACAGACAAATAGACAGATTTGGGAATGGGGGATAGAATGGATCCTACAAGAGAGCATAGCTTGCTGGCTGGCTGAAATTCTCTCCCTCTCTCCCTCTTTCCTTTTATTCAATCATATCTGATCCTTGGAAATCAAGTCCCTGCAGTTTTCTTGGCAAGCTTTTTCAGAAGTGGTTTGACATTGCCTCCTTCCTAGGGTTGAGAGAAACTGACTGGCCCAAGGTCACCCAGAGGGCTTTGTAGCTAAGGTGGGACTAGAACTCTCAGTCACCCAGTTTCTGGCCTGATGCCTTGAGGAATGCCACCAAACTGGCTCTCTGACATTCTCTAGACTCAATTCGCTAAATCAATTTACTGCACCGTTTGTGTGTGAGCGTGTGCTTTAAAACTCAAGACACAGAAAAATCTTTCCCTTTTCCTTTGAAAAGGGAGGGCTTTCCTCCCGAAACAATTTAACAAAGCCCAGGCGTTGAAGGAAATTATGCTGCTGCTTCTGCTACTGTTGTTTTGCTTTTCCAAAGCAAACCACGAGGAAAAGCACGAGGTGCTATTTGTCCCTTGACATTGCATCACAAACAATGCCCTTCTTTCACAGCTCTGCTTAAGGAGCAGCATGGGCGACAAACATTTGCCTCTTGTTTTTTTGTCCTTGTTGACCTCCCGTTTCTTCGCTCACTGTGAAAAGGGACAGATAAAGCAGAATCTTCAACTCGACTGCGTTGGTGCAATCTGCTATGTATTTATTTGCTGCTGGAAACTTCATCTTTTTAAAAGTGTCGCAGTCAGAAGCATTGGTTAGCCGAAGCATCTAGAGGAATGCCTTTTAAAATGGGTACAAATTTTGTTGTTGTTGTTAGTTGTGAAGTCATCGCGACCCCATGGACAACGTTCCTCCAGGTCTTCCTATCCTCTACCATCTTCTGGAGTCCATTTAAGTTCACGCCTACTGCTTCAGTGACTCCATCCAGCCACCTCATTCTCCGTCATCCCCTTCTTCTCTTGCCCTCCATCTTTCCCAGCATTAGGCTCTTCTCCAGTGAGTCCTTCCTTCTCATTAGGTGGCCAAAGTACTTGAGTTTCAACTTCAGGATCTGGCCTTCTAAAGAGCAGTCAGGGTTGATCTCCTCTAGGACTGACCGGTTTGATCGCCTTGCAGTCCAGGGGACTCACAGGAGTCTTCTCCAGCACCATAGTTCAAAGGCCTCAATTCTTTGGCACTCAGTCTTTCTTATGGTCCACCTTTCACAGCCATACATTGCAACTGGGAAAACCATGGCCTTGACTATAAGCACTTTTGTTGGCAGGGTGATGTCTCTGCTTTTTAGTATGCTGTCTAGATTTGCCATAGCTTTCCTCCCCAGGAGCAAGCGTCTTTTAATTTCTTGGCTGCAGTCTTCTACCAAATTTGATCTTTCAAACTCTATGTCGCTTTGCACATTGTTAAAGAACTGACACCATGTGTGTTTTGCTACAGTGGAGTTCTTCTACTTTAAATCATTCCCTTCTTGGCAAGCTTCTGTGTTAAACTTAACGTCTTGGAGGCTCATGGCACAATACAGCCGTTTAAATAGCAATGTAAACATTGAATTAATGGATGCTCTACTGTAGGCGTCTCTGGCTTTCAGATGTTGGTGAATTTTCACTTTTCAGCTCTTTAGACAGCCTGAGCAATGGTGAGGGATCTTGGGAATTATATTCCAGGAACATCTGGAAAGCCACGGCGTGGTTTTTCTCTGCACAGTTAGAAATAGCAAAGGGCCACCATCGGGAATTAGAAACGGTTTAACTTAGGAAAACCCAAAGAGCGATGCTACCGTAATGCGGAAAGGAATAATCTAATTAATTGGGTAAATGTTGTTGCTGAAAAAGAAGGGTAATGAGTAAACAGCTAATTAAAATAACAGTTGTCGGAAGAAATTGGGTAACAGCTAAATGAGCTTTTGCTACCAAGCTAGAATGAAATAGGATTTTGCTGGTAGGGTTGAGTATTTCTGGATTTTTTTTTTTATGGAAGAGGTTTTGCTATTTTAAGTGCTGTGTGGGGCTCTCGTATACATTCGGATTCTCGCTGTTGCAGGAAGGCCGTGCCTGAAGAGTTCTGAATAGTTTCAATATAGAAAATAGAACGAAACACCTATGGATCACTAATATAGAATTTTACTATGGGGAGCTGAGCTGGATGATAGTTAGCTTCCAGGTGCAATCAAACCAGCTCTTTGCCACCAGGAGGTCCTTCCTGTTTCAGATCTTGGACATCCTTCAGATGCCTTCTCTGGATTGAATCTGCATGTCTGGCAAAAACTGGACGAGGGTCTTGTGAAGGGTCTTGTGAAGGGTCTCCACACTAAGAGAACACTATCTACGGTGACCACCTAGCTGTATTTTCTCGGTGATGGCCTCTTCAGTGGAATAGCTTTTCCCCCGGACACCTCGATTGCCTCTTTTTGGCAGGGCTTCCAAAGAGTTGGAAAGACAGCTGTTCAGGAAAGTGTTTGGGACAATATAGAATAGAATAACAGAGTTGGAAGGGACCTTGGAGGTCTTCTAGTCCAACCTCCTGCTCAGGCAGGAAACCCTATACCATTTCAAACAAATGGTTGTCCAATCTCTTCTTAAAAACATCCAGTGTTGGAGCATTCACAGCTTCTATAAATATAAACCAATCTGCTGCTGTTGGTAGCACCGCCAATGGATATTGCCACTATAATTATGGTGTTTATTGTTTTTAACCCATATTATTACTTCCATGCTACTCAACAACTTTGGGAATTGAGTGGCTTAGAGTCTATAGAAGGTTCTTACATGCACAAAAATAAGGTAAAACAATGAACTCAGACAAGGAAAAGGTACCGGTGTATCTATCCGTGGAATAAGAGGCATTATTTTGGTTTTTAAATTGGGGCCCGATGATGTCCAAAGCCAGCACAGGTTGACTGGATCTCTTTTAGTTAGCTAGCCACACACAAACATGCACACACACACACACACACACACGCTGCCAGCCACGTACAGAACCAGCTCATTGTTAATGGACAATAGGAGTGTTTAGTTCCAGCAGCAGAAGGAGATGAGAGAGAACAGCAAATTGCACTGGAATCTGGGCTACATCAAGGCTGGCTATGCAGTGCCATGCCTGGATCCTGGCTAATGGGTTGGCTTTGGCTGGTTGCAACCGTGGTGAGCTTGTCCTGTTATCCAGCATTCCTGGAGGCAGCTCCTGAGTTTTCAGGTAAGTTTCTGAGATGATGGGCTAAAACTGGGGGGAAGGAGGGGTCCTGATTTAACATTGTGAGTTGCTTTCTTCTGGCTGACTGTGGCTGAAGATGAGACATGACAACATCTACCTCAAGTTCTTAAACTTCTCTTATTCCTGCAAGGAAAACTGAGGCGATCAAAAGAAAGTGAGGTCATTCTGAGAGGGATGGTGGGAATGATAAATAAAGGCCTGTGTGTATGTGTGTTTATGTGTGCTTCTTCTTTTGAATGATGACTACAAACTAAAAAAAGAAACCAAGGAAAAATTTTGGTTGTCAATGTTGGAAGGGACCTTGGAGGTCTTGTAGTCTAACCTTCTGCTCAAGAGGGATTCCCTATACCACTTCAGACAAACGGTTGTCCAGTCTCTTCTGAAGTTGCACCCATAACTTCTGAAGGCAAGTTGTTCCACTGATTAATTGTTCTCACTGTCAGGAACTTTCTCCTTAATTCCAGGAATTGCTTCTCTCCTTGATTAGTTTCCATCCGTTGCTTCTCGTCCTGCCTTCAGATGCTTTCGGTTGACCATTGACTTGCATTCACACCACCCTAACAGAAATATTTCTTTCCTGTTTTAGAATTGCTAACCAACAGTGCTTGCATCGCTTCTATTTGTTTATCTTTCTATGTGTTATGTTGTCAGATCTAGGGTGCTTCACTACAAATTGGAAAGAGCATTTGTAGGACTTGAACCATTCTCACAACTAAGGCTGTGTTATTAAAACAGTAAAAACGGCAGCAACTTAGAAAACGACCTTCCTGTAATTAGAAATGCAAAGCTATAGGAGGGTCTGTCAAGTAGTAAGCAATAGGTTCCT
This sequence comes from Protobothrops mucrosquamatus, assembly GCF_001527695.2. NCBI lineage: Eukaryota > Metazoa > Chordata > Lepidosauria > Squamata > Viperidae > Protobothrops > Protobothrops mucrosquamatus. The sequence continues at coordinate 333,699 of NW_015388412.1, forward strand.
CACAAATGTTCAATACTGTCCATCTGGTTTTGTTTTTTTTTAACTCAGTGGTTTAAAGCCAATCCTGCCATATTTAATAGTAGATTTGTGCTGGAACAGACCTGGATCCTAATGAAATACCACACAGTGCTGGCTGCTTTTATAGAGTGGCTTGAAAATGGCTTGTGTGACTGAAGCCTTCAGAACCTTCACAGGGCTTTTCAACCTTTTCACCCATTTACCACTTTTAGGATATGGCAACATCCGAGTACCACCAGTCGCCTAGCAAGGTGTCAAAAACTTGATGACCAAAAAAAGAGGAAAAAAGTGATAAAGTACAGGTAGTCCTCGACTTACAACAGTTCGCTTAGTGACTGTTTGAAGTTACAATGGCACTGAAAAAAGTGCCCCCCAAGCCACAGCCGAGCAAGACACCTGCCTGCCCATCTGGCAGCGCTCTTCCTCCTGTCCGAGGTTTTCATTGTGAGCATTTCTGTTGAGGATTGGCAGTGGGGGTGGGGTGAGGGGGGTTGGTTTTTATTCCCCCCCGTCTGCTGGGTGGTTGCAGCAGGTTTTGGTCACTTCACATGACCCTGGGACATTGACCATCATAAATATGAATCAGTTGCCAAGCATCTGAATATAAATCACAAGACCCTGGAGATGCTGCAACATTCCAGCTGATCCTGGCACTTCTTCTGGGCTCAGCAGAAGCGCCAGGATCAGCGACGAGCTCCAGCTGGAGCCTGGCGCTGATCCTGGCACTTCCGCTGAGCCCTGACAGCCCCAAAGAAGCGCCGATCAGCTGGAAAGCGGCACTGATCCTGGCGCTTCCGCTGAGCCCTGACAGCCCTGCAGCTCCAGCCGTCTCTCGCTCAGGCTTGTGCGGTGCTGCCACCGCTTCAGCTCATTCCCTTCCCCCGCTACCACTTTTCTAGGATGTTCGCGTACCACCTGCCAGGTGTCAATGTACCACAGGTGGTACCTGTACCACTGGTTGAAAAGCCCTGGTCTAGATTGTCTCAATTTTCCTAAATAGCCTTCCTAAATGGTTTGGGATTTGCGTTCCAGACTATACAATGTGAGGGTAATGTCTCATGTCTAATGCCGGGGCCCCCAAACTTGGCAACTTTTAAGACTTCTCGATTTCAGTTCCCAGAATTTCCCACCCAGCATGGCTAGCTGCGGAATTCTGGGAGCTGACCTCCACAAGTCTTAAAGTCCCCAAGCTTGGAGACCCCTGGCCTAATGTCAAGTGCAAGTAAGATTTTCAAGGTTTCTGCTGTCTGTGACCTCCTTCTTCCACAAGGTTATCTGAGGAAGGTTTTGAAGAACCACACTATCCACGCCTGTGATGGGGAGCAACTAACAATACTTTGCCCGCACAAGACCTCCATTGCCATACTTTCTGCTTTTTATGGACGAAGGGTACCCACCCCAAACCTCTGTCCAGCCTCAAGAGAAATCTCTTGGGAGGACATTGATTGCTCATCTGCAACAGCCCATCAGGTAAGACGTTCTAACATTGCAGAAGAGGGTTTTTTTTGTCGTTGTACAGATAGTTGTACAATTGATGAGCACAATTGAGCTCAAAGTTTGTTGAGAGCCGTGCCCATTTTATGACCTTTTTTTGGGGGGGGCAGTTGTTAAGAGAAACACTACAATTGTTAACTGAACCATTTCTCTTCCCAGCATTAAGCGAAAATGCCAGGGAGAGAGAGAGAAAAAAAACAACTCATCTTCCTATCCTTTTTTTAAAAAGCTGTTTCCCCCTTTTAATGATGTGGAATCATTAAGCAAATAAAGCAATCAACACGGATGAAGGGAGCATCAGAAAAAAAAATACTGCTCCTCCTGAAAGCCTTCTATGCGGCAGGGCCATCGGTTTCTTTGAGGGCAAAGGAAGAACGACCGAGAATGTGGGTTTTTTTGGGTCAGCCTTCTCAACATGGGGCATCTCAGCTAAATGAAACCCCTGGCAGCCAGGGCTGGAGATCTCCTCCTCCTCCTCCTCCTCCTCCTCCTCCTCCTCCTCCTCCTCTTCTTCTTCTTCTTCTTCTTCTTCTTCTTCTTCTTCTTCTTCTTCTTCTTCTTCTTCTTCTTCTTCTTCTTCTTCTTCTTCTTCTTCTTCTTCTGCCATATCCGTTATTGGACGTGGGCGATCATGTTGGCGATCCTGTTTTTATCAGCAGCCGCACGAAAAAGTGCTGCTGAGTTTTGTCCAAACCAGTCTCTTAGATTTTGAAGCCACGATGTTCTTCTTCTGCCTGGACCTCGTTGGCCTTCCATCTTTCCCTGGAGGATTAAATGGAGTATGCCGTATTTTCCTGGGTGTCGCATCACATGTCCGAAATATTCTAATTTTCGTTTTTTAACTGTTTTGATGATTTCCCTTGGCTTTCCCAGGCGGCTTATCACCTCCTCATTTCTGATCTTGTCAACCCAGCTTCTACGTAACAGCCGCCTGTAAATCCACATTTCAAATGCTTCTAGTCTCTTCAGGTGGCCTTCTGTCAGAGACCAGCTCTCTACTCCATAGAGCAGGATAGATTCCACTACCTATCTCTTAAGTGCCATGGCAAGGGCATCGACAAGCAGCGTATTCCCTAGTTGGATTGTTGAGTTGGCTGAGCCAAGGACAGAAATTCCCCCGTGAGAATGTTTGGGGAAAGACAGGCTGCCATCTAGTGGCTAGCAAAGCGATGCACTTGGGAGCTGCCCAAAGGCTTGGCTGATGTTGAGACTTCTCCTGGAGATGGCTTGGGAAAGACCTGGGAATGTGCTGGCAAAGAGTTTTCCTGCTTTTGCCACAAAGAGCCAAACTAGACTTAGGGCATAAGAGGAAACCAGGCCACCAAAGAACAAGCACCTGAATGTTGGCCGTGTGACCGTAGGGATTCTACAGTGGTTACAAGTATATAGAATAGAATAGAATAGAATAGAATAGAATAGAATAGAATAGAATAGAATAGAATAGAGAGGAGAGAGAATAGAATAGAATAGAATAGAATAGAATAGAATAGAATACAATACAATACAATACAATACAATACAATACAATACAATACAATACAATACAATACAATACAGAGGAGAGAGAATAGAATAGAATAGAATAGAATACAATACAATACATAGAGAGGAGAGAGAATAGAATAGAATAGAATAGAATAGAATAGAATACAATACAATAGAGAGGAGAGAGAAGAGAAGAGAATAGACTAGACTAGACTAGACTAGACTAGACTAGACTAGAGCAGAGCAGAGCAGAGTAGAGTAGAGTAGAGTAGAGTAGAGCTGGAAGAGATCTTGAAGGTCTTCTAGTCCAGCCCCCTGATCAAGCACTTGTGGTACATTTCTTTTTTCAATGCTGGGTTGTAGAGAACCTATGCACTTCTATAGAGTAGATATGGTCTTTCTAAATTAGATATGGCTACACTTAACACATGTCCTTTTCCACCAGAAAATGATGGATGAGTGCCAGGACCACCGATGGTGCCATTTCCTTGTCCACAGCCGAGTGTTCGGGCCTGATCCGTGCCCAGGAACACACAAATACTTGGTGGTTTCCTACAAATGCAGACCTGGTGAGTGACTTCAGCA
>NW_015388412.1:337293-349119 GCF_001527695.2 Protobothrops mucrosquamatus
TAGATATGGTCTTTCTAAATTAGATATGGCTACACTTAACACATGTCCTTTTCCACCAGAAAATGATGGATGAGTGCCAGGACCACCGATGGTGCCATTTCCTTGTCCACAGCCGAGTGTTCGGGCCTGATCCGTGCCCAGGAACACACAAATACTTGGTGGTTTCCTACAAATGCAGACCTGGTGAGTGACTTCAGCAAGGCATTAATGTGGAAAAGGAGAAAACTTGTAGCTCTACCCTACAGTCTTCTGGAGAATTGCAGGAGGTTCTCCAAAGCTGCTCTAACACCATTAGTAGAGGCCAAAAGTTTAATCTATCTGGAGGGCTTTGGGGAAAAGGGTGAAAGCTGGTGATGCAGATAAGAGACTTCTCAGAGGAAGGCTGAATAATTGGATCCACTCTATGATTCCTCAGAGATTCCTTAACAGACCATTGGTTCGCATAACAAGATGTGGCACGGCTTGCATCCTTAATAATAATAATAATAATAATAATAATAATAATAATAATAATAATAATAATAATAATAATAATAATAATAATAATAATAATAATAATAATAATAGTAAAGTTGGAAGGGACCTTGAAGGTCATCTAGTCCAACCCCCTGCTCAGGCAGGAAACACTATACCATTTCGGACAGATGGCTGTCCAGTCTCTTCTTAAAAACTTCCAATGTTGGAGCATTCACCGCTTCTGGAGGCAGGTTGTTCCACTGGTTAATTGTTCTCACTGTCAGGAAGTTTCTCCTTAGTTCTAGGTTGCCTCTCTCCTTGATTGGTTTCCATCCATTGCTTCTTGTCCTGCCTCCAGGCGCTTTGGAGAATAGCTTGACTCCCTCTTCTTTATGGCAGCCCCTGAGATATTGGAACACCACTAAGTTAATCTGAGAGAGCCAGTTTGGTATCGTGGTTAAGGCATTAGTCTAAAAACCGGGAGACTGTGAGTTCTAGTCCCACTTTCGGCACAAAGCCAGCTGGGTGACCTTGGGGCAGTCCCTCTTTTTCAGCCCTAGTTGAGGTAGTGCCCAACCACTTCTGAAAAACCTTGCCAGGAAAACTCACTTATCCAGGCACTGTGCAAGAATTGGACACAATTCAATGGAAGAGAGAGAGAGAGAGAGAAGGCTTATCTAATCACCTGTTGAATTTCAGTTGAAAGCATCCCATCTAAAATTAGGAGAAGTGGTTTTGAAGCTTTATCTGGAAACACATATAACTGAAAACAAAACCAGTTGATTAAAATCTCTGGGGCTAAATCGTACTTAATTGTAGTTTGACTAACTCTAGTCGTTGAATTATTGCATAAAACGCAGTTGTCCGGGTCTACGCAAAACATTATCCAGCACTTACAACCTTGAAGAGTTGATATCAGCTCAAAAGAATTCCTTTTCAGGTTTTAGCATGTTGTTCTGAGAGTCAAACCTGTCCTGATAGTCCCTTATCTCAAACATGGCCTTCATAAAAGGAAAAGGGATTTTAAAATATTTCGGAGCAAGGAGGGGATCGAGACTATGAGGAATGACTGTTTTTCATTTCCAGCCAACTTTCGTCTCAAGACTGTATGTGAAAATGACAAGATGAGGCTACAGTGTCGGAGTAACTCAGTTCTGGCTATTTATTCTTCGGTCTATGGACGACCTTTGCGAGGAAAGTTGGAGTGTAATTCTATGAACGGGACAGAACCTGAAATAGGTCAGCATCTGCTAAGGCAATCCTAAGCATTTCCTGCACTCGGTGAGTCTATGGGTCCTTCCGCGTCAGGATCTGGTGCCAGCTGGAAGGTCGCTCAGGACCTCTGTATTTCCATCATGGCAACTGGTTGGAGACCTTTCCCCATTGCACCAAATCCTCTGACAATCTCCCAGGTCCTGAAAGGGGGAGGGTGGTTGGTTGGTTTTGTTGCTTCCTTTAAGCAGCCCAGTCCAAGCAAACAAAGCTGAAATTGATCAGAGTTCTATCGTTGATCCTAGGGCGGTGTGTAAAATGCCACACTACTATTTTTCCTCCTCCTTTTCATTTTTTTCCCCCTTTGAGTTGAAGTGGAGATGAGGGAACCTTTGTTGTTGCTGAGCCAGTTGTGATGGATGGCCAGCCTTTTGAAATGCTAAGGAGGCCTTCTGAGGCTTGGAGAGGGAAAGTGGTGGTGTAGAGGTGTTATAAGGGAAAGAGATCCCTTGAAGTATCACGTCCTTCAGACACACAACTCTGGTTCATCTGCCCTCTTGGATATCTCTTCTACCCTTCTGCAAGACCAAATGGGGCAGTTCCACACTGGAGGTGGCTGCTGCATTGTTGGAATTCATTGTTAGAATGTATTTTTGTGCAACAACTACAGTCGTATTCAGTCAGTAGATGGCAGTGTTTACAATTTTGGATCTATGTTCTTTTGTTTCCTGTTTCCCGTTACAGAAAAACAGTTAAGCAGTAAAGCACATGGTGACTGTACACTTTGCTTGATCTGTGGTGCTATATATAAACAGAATTTCTAACATGGATTGATGGCAGATTCCACCTATCCTCTCCCTTGCTTTCTGCTCGCCACCCATCCATCTTCCTGATTATCATATCGATGTATTTATTCTAATTGTGTTCTTTTGTCATAGTTTATTTTATTGTTCTATTATTGTACTCCTGTTTATACTCCTTTCATTTTTCTTCCTTTTTATTATTGTAAGCCACCTAAAGTAGCCCCATGGCAAGATAAGGAGCAAATAAATGTAATTAAACAAACAAACAAATAATTTACCTACCTATGGATGTAGCTAGTTCTGAGCTGAGGCTTCATTACTGGACACAAAGAGTCAACAATTGGAATTGCTGGCAACTGCCAAGAGGCACACTCTAGCAAGGGCTGATGCCAACCTCTCGTGTCCTTGTTTTGCAACTCCTTTTGTTGCCTGTTTATTGCCTGCTCAGCTCTGGCCCTTTCCCTGGTTAGAGTATTGACTCTCCATCCAGCAGAAACCAACATTGGCATGAAATTTGCTCTCCATGTAGCCAACTCTATTCTCCCTCTATGGCTTATTTCAGTTGAAAGTTGGGCAAGTGAGATGTTGAGGTCAAAAAGAATACACTTCACGATGACACTGTTGTGTTGTGAGACTAAAACTAAAGGAGCTTGGGTGCTTTCCAGGAATGCTTTCTACAGCAGGGTTTTATTCAAATAATTCTGCAGGGTTTCCAGAGAGATGAAAGACAAAAAGGAGAAAAATGGATCTAGAACATCCATTGTTAAAAAGGGTGGATTTGTTCTCCTTCAAAAATAAAAATAAAATAAACCCACACCTGACATTTTGTGGATTCTGTTTTTTTTATTTTTTTAAAAAGCTAATAGCTTCATGGCCTGAAAAAACTTGAACAACCCATCTCTAGGGCACCAAGTGTGATGAACTGGTCCTTCCAAATATTTTAACTCTAGGATCTCCTGAGCATCGCCTGAGCAAAACATCTGGAACATCTCTTGACGAACAGTTTCTTTGCTTTGAGAATCTGTACAGCATGAAACAGATTCGCTCACGCCATGCCTGCATTTTGTAAACGATGAATGAAAGCCATCTCCAACCTTACACCAAGCTGGTGACTATCGAATACATATCTGAGAGAATATGGTGCCTCAACTCTAACAAAACTTGTGATCACCCATTTGAGACTGACTCTGGTAGACAGTCAGTCTTTGGGAAAGTGTTTGGAAAGTCCACAACTGAGCAAACCTCCAGAATCTGCCATTTCTCCACCCCCCCAACAGGACTGACTGCGTTGTGTATGTGTGTGATTTGTAGAATGCACAGCTCCGGATGCCTTGAGAAGAGTTTCCCAGAGATGCCACAAGAAGAGGAACTGCACCATTGTTGCTAACACGGCTACATTTGGAGATCCGTGCTTCCCAGGGGTGAAGAAACAATTGAGAGTGTCCTACACTTGCGGTAAGCAGAACAACAAATTTACCTGCTGATATTTGGGGTGGGAAGGACAAGCAACAAACAAGCTAAGTGATCAGTTCTTCCATTCCAAGTTAGACATGTTTAGAGCTTTGGCATACAGGTAGCCCTTGACTTACAATCATTCGTTTAGCAACCGTTTAAAATTACAACGGTAGTGTAAAAAGTGACTTAGGACTGGTTTTTTTACACTCGCAACTGTTGCAGCATCCCCATGGTCCTGTGATCAAAATTTGGATGCTTGGCCACTCGCTCATATTTATGACGGCTCGTATGAGGGTCAGGCGGTTCCCTTTTGCGACCTGACAAGCCAAGTCAATGGGGGAACCCAAACCATGTTGCTTACTTGACAACTGCAGTGATTCACTTAACAACTGTAGCGAGAAAGGTTGTAAAATGGGGCAAAGCTCACTTAACAGCTGTCTCGCTTAGCAAGAGAAATGTTGGGATCAATTGTGGTCGTAAGTCAAGGACTACTTTTATCTGGAAAAAAAAAATCCTTGTCAAATCAAAGCCACAGCTTATATGGCCCGATACTTTTCCTCCTAAGAGTTGAATCATAATCATCCCCCAGGGCTAAGTAAGTATTTAGTGACATCCAGCTCTCTCTTAGTGCTAGGATAACCGATCGCTTCTTTTCAGAAAGTCTATTTTTCATGTATGTTAACTTTGCCCCTGGGGAAAATAACTTTTAGACAAGCTTTTGTTTGCTTTTCCCATCACCTGCAGTTCTGTGTGTTGTCTTTCAGTGCCAAGGCAGTTGCTAGAAGAGGCGACACATGAATCCCGGGAAGATCCCTTCTCGATCTCAGATTACACCCACGGTAATTATCCCGCCTTGATTTTAATCCACAGTACTTCTCTGGATGGAGAAGTATCTGGGAGAAGCCTCCTCCCAACAACCTTCTCCTATATCTATGGAGATTCATTCATTCATTCATTCATTCATTCATTCATTCATTCATTCATTCATTCATCCAGGTCAAGGTTGTCCCACGGTGCTTTTCCAAAAGGCAACTGGACCTTCTTGGTATTTTTTTTCCCTGTGAAAATGTTTCACTTCTCATCCAAGAACTGAACTGAAGAAGCTTCTTGAATGAGAAGAGGAACATTTTCAAAGAAAAAAAAAATCCAAGAAAGTCCAGCTGCCTTTTGATAGAATATCTTTGGGACAATCTTCTCCTGCATCATGTGGTGTAGAGGCGACTGTCCTTGAACTTGTGAAGGCCAGGAATGGGTGCAAAGAAACCAGAAGCCAGGATGTGTCTGCTAAAGACTAGAACAGCAGTGTATAGATGGAACTCCAAAGCTTGCTACGAGAACTTAACTCTCTCCTGTCCAAGAAATAGTTCCATAAGGACTGAGCCTGGTTAGTAGCCACCCAAGGCAAAACAAGACTTGGATATGAAAAATAGAACATTAAAGGAAAGACACACAAAAAATCTTTGATTGAAGCCCGCCAATCACAGGCTGGAAACATGAACAGGATCAACTGGAGGGATGATGTTCTTGCTACATTTTTCCATAGGTTCCCTCAGATTATCCCATCTTCAGGTAACGGGCCAAATTTTCACAGCCTGTTTTGCACCCAGAATAGAAAGTCACTGTAAAAAGGGTGGGTGCCCTTGGAATGGTTTTCCCAAAGGGGTGTCTTTTGTTTGGGAATTCTGGGACCCAAATTTCTAGCCTAGCGAGAAGAGTGCCAGTTGTGCCAAATGTGCCCTAGAGAAAAAGCTGGAAAGTCAACCCAAGGGAAGGAAGGAAGATGCTTCCTAAGAGCCCTTGATGTCCTCCAGATGTTGCCATGATATGTCTCTCAACACCAGTTGGATTGAACCAGGGTGAGACATCCTGGGATCGGTAACTCAGAAGGTCAGAAGGATCTCGTATTCCCCACCTTTAGTCTGCGAGATTGAGGGGAGGCCTTCCTCAGTGGTAGCAGGAAGTGCCTGAGAAATGCAAGCAAGCGTTCTCCGTCCGTGAAATCCACTCTCCAGCTTTTGAATCCAGCATCTCTTCCACCTCAGTTGCACTGGGCACCTCTGCCCTGAAGAGAACAGAGATCCCAGTGGATTCTGCTCCCCCCTCGGTGGCTCTTTTCTGATTTCCCCATGGCACGAGATTTCAGCTGGGCTCCCCAAGGGAAAACTGCATTCCCTCAAGAGACCTGTTGTATTTCCGTAGATAATAAACCTGTAGCAGCCTGTAGGACTGACATAATTCCTTTCTATTAGAACATAATCCTTTCCCAGGATTTTGCTGCTGGAACATGGAGGCGCATTGCCAAATAATAGCAAGATAATTTCCTGCCGGCTTCTGATGAGAAATGAAACGACTGTGAATTCCCACCACATAATAAGCTTGGTTAAAAGGTTGTTTGGCTCTTTTGTTCTTGATAGCATAGCATGTTGTACATTGCAGGCTATTAGATTCAATGCAGTGTAGCAAGTCGGAAATGCATTAATCTGGTAACCAGCTGAAGCATATTGTGCCAATGGGGCTGTTATAACTGTGAGCAGACACAGCGGAGTGTCTTGCCTGAGGTCACCTGCAGTCAGCCTGTGGGAATGGAGTCATAAATATATCTTCCATTTTTGCACAGTTTAGAACGTTGGGATGGTACGGGTAGAGACGCAAAATGGCTGCCTTAAACTTTCCTTGCTCCCTCAGTAGGACCTGATTCCACCCATTTTGGAAACATGGTCCTTCTCATACCTTCTACCTGACCAAAGTTGGATATTACTGGCCACATTCATCTGGAAAACCTCCTATGAGATCATATCAACAGAACATCATCATGAAAACTGCATCAGCGATGCTATTGACCTGATGATCTCATCAGTGAGATGCTCCCACTTCCTTGTCTGATGTCATTTCTCCTCCCTCTGGAGTCCTTGGCCATTGAAACCAGTGGCACAGAAGAAGACATAAGTTTTGTTGGTCAAAAGGTCACCCATCCCCTATCTGGTAGGTGTGGCCTTCGAAAGATGCATGAGCCAGTGAGTTTGTGCTTGTCCCTTAAGTGATCCAGATAAGAAAAGGAACTTTCTTCTCTTACTACTGGAGGCATCCTTAGTAAGACCATCCTATCCCTTATTTGCTACAGGTGGCTGGTACACCGGGCCGAGGCTGTCCAAGCGGTTCCAAGAAAATCTGATGATATTTACTAACTCTCTGGAAACAATAGCCCATATTTGGGGTACGTGTGATCATTCGTGACCCTACAGGAGTTCATGGGGTGACAAGAGAATTTCATCCCACACGACACACCCTGTAACCAGATTCCTCCATGCCTTCTAGCATGGCAGAGCTTCCAATGTACTTGAAGAGTTCTTCAAAATGTTGGGAGGAATTCAGAGGTGTATCTGCCTTGAAATTAACACACATTGAACTATATAGCACAATCAGACATCAGCAGCTGTCCCCAAGAAATGTTTCGTGACGTTTTGTATTCGGTTATAACATGCTGTACAATAATTTTATGTTGGAAAGCGTTTTATAAAATTTGCCAAATTTCAATTCCATGGGAGTCAGGGGGGTCCTGGATTTTGGATGTATTTTGTAAGTTAGCCAATTTAAGGTACTTTAATTGGAAAAAAAAGGGTTTTGTGCTATCCTGCACCATTTGGCCTAGATAAAGGTTACAGACACAAGTATTTTGGTAGTATAGATTTTCATAGTCCTTTGGGATTCCACTAGTCCTGTGACTCTTTTTCATTTCTCTCCCACCATTGAGAATTTAGGGCAAATTTATATCCAGCTGTGAGACCAGAAAACTATTAACTTTTCATTTTCAGGATTCAGGGATTAGAGGATGTGGTGAACATCACATGCAAAACCACACTCTGTTGGTTGAACATAGTAGAGAAGAAACAAGCTAGTTATATTTATTTTTCATTCAACTTAAGAGAAATTAAATTTATTTTTTTCTCCTGGCCTCATCAGTTACCAGGAGGCTACTACAGGAGGCTACTACAGTTACCAGGAGGCTACTACAGACCCAGGAGGCTACTACAAAGCCAAATATGGTCCTCTACCTGGACAAACACTGAACATTCCAGGGAACTGTGATGGGTTCAGTAAACGAGGGTTGAACAAGCCCTGGCTCACAGCGGTTTGTGAATTCAGACTAACTATATTGAACATCACCTTCTCTCTTTGCAGGTGTTCCTGAAAAGGTGGGCTTTTATTTCCTTTGTGGGGTATCTGGAGGGCTGGTGCTTCTCCTCCTCTTCTTTGCCCCCAAGGCAACCTTCTTGCGTGACCTCAAGGGGGCCTTCAAAAAAGCAGATGTGACTGACTCCTTGCAGCTGGAGACAACCAAGTTGCAGGATGACCAAGATGAAGAAAATCGGGAGGAAAGCTCTTCAGAGTCCTCTTTCGGCCATCTTACCTCCAATTACCGGAACACCAACATCTTTGGGCCGGAACTGACTGCGGCCTTGGAAGGGGCAGCTGATGAAAGAGGCCACGTGGGAGACGAGATTTGGATCCCCAAGGAATCCAGCCCATATGCCATCCACAAAATTAAGTCAGCCACCAAATGAAAAGAACCAGCCTTGGAAGTTGGGCAGAGCGAGCTGCACTGAGTGAATACAGGTAGACCTTGACATAATTAGGATCACCAATTGGGACCAGAATAACCGCAGTCAAGGGAATCACGGTCATGATGGAAATCTGGCTTCCTCCATTGACTTTGTTTGTGGGAAGGTTGCAAAGGGCGATCACATGACACCCCCCCCCCGGGGATTCTGCAACTCTTGTAAATATATGCCTACTCCCAAGTGCCTGAATTTTGACCCTGTGACAGAAAGGATGCTGCAATGGTTATACATACCTATTGTACGTCTCTTTTTTCAATGCTGTTATAACTTTGAACTGTCACTATACAAATGGTTGTCAGTATGTGAACTTCAGAGTTTGTGAGGATGGAGGACAGTTTGTTACACCGGCCATCTTAAAAGGATTTGCAGGGGGAGGAGGAGATACAGTGGGCACAGGTAGATTCCCTGCAGATCCAGGGACAGCTCCTTTGGCCATGATTACTGAAAATGATGTTAATAATGTAACAATATATTTTCAATATAATTTTCAATCTAGGGGGGAATGCACTGGGAAAAGCAATGATGTTTGGAAAAATTTAGCAATAAAAGGAAACCTGGCCACCGAAGAACATGGTGGTTGGACACTATCAAAACTGACACCAGCCAGAGCATAGGAAACTCAAGGAAACAGTGCAGGTCAGAAGATACGGAGAGACCTGGCCCATAGAATCGCCAAGAGTTGGACACAACTGAATGGATAACATCATCATTATATTTTCAATCTATAAGTTATTAAGTTGCTGGAAGTCGGAGGGAAAATATGTAAATTCTCCTACCCTACTCCCTCCAACTGATGTCAACCATGTTTGGAAGCCTTGCCTTCCAGACATGGGGGTCTTTAAAGCCTGAAATTATGCTAATGAAAGCAACTTCCTGCCACTAGTCAGGAGAAACCGAGGTTGGGATAAGTCCAGACAGTTACTTTCAGATTCTCTTGCTTATTTTATGTAGTGAACTGTGGATGTCTGCCTCAAACGTTTAACCCTGATAGCCCCAGGGCAGAGGTAGACAAACTTGGCTCTTTTATGACTCGTGGACTTCAACTCCCAGAAATCCTGAGCCAGCATGGGTCAGCTTGGAAACCTCTTCCTTTCCCCTCAGCATGGCTGGCTCAGGAATTCTGGGAGTTGAAGTCCACCAGTCATAAAAGAGTCAAGGTTGCCTACCCCTGCCCCAGGAATAGGGGAGTTGGGCCCTTAGAGGCTTCCGGTTCTTTTTTTCTGCATATTCCACTAGTGCCGTTTGTGTGTATTACATTTCTCGCATTCATAACCTGACCTAAAATCTTAATGTGTGCACTCACATAAAAATAACAAACAAATTGTTTAAGCTGTGTGAAAATCGAAATGGGGTGGTTATTTTTAAGAGGCATTGTTGTTTGTGGCACATAATTCTGCATATGGATTTTTTTGTGCTGTGTTATTAAACTTGGGAACTTCAAATGTAGTGATCTTGGCAATGTAAAAACTCAGGCCAAGGCAACGTGGTGTTCTCCAAGTATCTCAGATGACAGCTCTTAGTTCTCTCTTCTTTTGGTCACTGGCTGTCATGGTAGAAGCAGGTAGGAAAACCAGATGTCAAAATATCTCAGACACTAGGAGATGAACATTGCTACGCTACTGTTCCGTTCAACATGGACAGGGAAACATCTGAATGGGTAGCAGATGGACCTCCAGATGGTGCCGTCTTCATAGCTTTATATAGACCCTGATTTAGATTGATGAAGTTCACTCCAAAGACATTTGGAGGGCCCTCCATGATTTGAGAAAACCATCCTGATAGAATTTAGCACATTTCCCCCATCTCTTTAAAAAAAAAAAAAAACAGGCAGCATTTTCAAAGGAAATAATAACATTCGCGCTATTTCTCTTTCCACTTCAATTTCAGTGGAGTGAAACCTTCTTAATGGACCAGTTGGGGAGAGAAAAGATTCCATTACTGCCAAATGTTTATTACATTACAAAGTGTTGGTGGTGATTTATGTCATTTGGATCCATCGGTGTCATCCATCGAATGCCATTATGCAAATGAAAATAGCTGCAATTGATGGCAAATTCATGTAAATTAACAGGCTTGCCTGACACTTCTGCGAGGAGGCATTCAGATGGAAATTGGGTCTCTTGCATGTGAAGCCTGCTAAAAGAAGCATCTTAAAATCAAGATTGCAATCTGCACCTTTTCTTACCATCTGGTTTTGTTTCTTATTACCGTTAATGGTTTACTGGAACAACAACCCATCATAGGTCTCGTATTTATTTAGTCCAACCCCCTGCTCAGACAGGAAACCCTATACCATTTCAGACAAATGGCTGTCCAGTCTCTTCTTAAAAACTTCCAGTGTTGGAGAAATCACAGCTTCTGGAGGCAGGTTGTTCCACTGATTGATTGTTCTAACTGTCAGGAAGTTTCTCCTTAGTTCTAGGTTGCTTCTCTCTTTGGTTAGTTTCCATCCGTTGCTTCTTGTCCTGCCTTCAGGTGCTTTGGAGAATAGCTTGACCCCCTCTTCTTTGTGGCAGCCCCTGAGACATTGGAAGACTGCTATCATGTCCCCCCTCGTCCTTCTCTTCATTAAACTAGACATACCCAATTCCAGCAACCGTTCCTTATATATTTTAGCCTCCAGTCCCCTAATCATCTTTGTTGCTCTTCTCTGTACTCTTTCTAGAGTCTAAACATCTTTTTTACATCATGGTGACCAAAACTGGATGCAGTATTCCAAGTGTGGACTTACCAAGGCATTGTAAAGTGGTATTAACACTTCACGTGATCTTGATTCTATCCCTCTGTTAATGCAGCCTAGCACTGTGTTGGCTTTTTTGGCGGCTGCAGCACACGATTGGCTCATATCTAAGTGATTGTCCACTAGGACTCCGAGATCCCTCTCACAGTTGCTACTATTGAGCAAGGTACCCCCTATACTATACTGTACCTGTGCATTTGGTTTTTCTTGCCTAAATGTAGAACCCTACTTTTTTCACCATTGGATTTCATTTTGTTAGATAGCACCCAATGATACCTGTGTATATGTGATGTCTCAAACGAAGGGGTGTCCTATGTACACCAATGGTTAAAATATTGTTGCCCCCAGGGCTTTTTTTCAGCCGGAACGCGGCGGAACCGCGTTCCGGCACCTTTTTCCGGGCCGGCCGCACCGGAAATAGCCCCTCCCACACCGGAAATAGCCCCTCCCAAATTTTACTTGCATTCCTGTTCTCTAAAGGGGCGGTCCTAGGGTTTGATGAGGGCGTGGCCAGGTTTGAGTTCCGCCACCTTTTCTCCGA
>NW_015388413.1:0-5583 GCF_001527695.2 Protobothrops mucrosquamatus
TGTCAGAGCACATGTTTTTGGCCCTCTTACTTCCATGTGTTTTAGGGATATCTCCAGCCAATTAGCCACATCCCCCAGGAATGCTTCAGGATGTTCTTTCTCAAACGTGATCCAGGAATTTACAAGCCATGTTCTCAGGGAGATACTAGGTCCTGCTTGGTAGGACTTTTCATTAAGGCTTTTACGACATTTTTGCAGCCACTGCAATACATTTCGCCTGGATTCTTTTGTGGTTTTAGTTTTAAGTTTCTGCAGACAGGCTTTAAGCCATTGTTTATTTAGTTCATATCTGTCCCGATGACGCTTCATCTTCTCAAGAGGTTCTCGCGTGTTTTCTGCCGTTGTACCATCCACAGTTCTTTGCCAGGGACTCACGAAGCATCTGTTGAAATCTCTACTTTTAGATGACCCCACCTGGTTCCTGTGTATAATTGGCAAGCTGTTCTTCCTTGGTGGTTTCTCTCTAGAAAAATCAAAAGGTTACATATGAATCTGGACCAAGTAAAAAATATTCTTAGTTATCAGTAATGGGAACTGCTTTGATTTCAGGAAACTCTTACTCCAAACGAATATCAATATTTTTGGGTGGTGGGGAGAGAGATGTTAAAGGACCTCTCCTATACATACCTTTTGAAAAATCCTACTCACTTCCATAAGACTTACTTTTAGATTTGTATATGTAGGACTAAATGTGTAATGAGCCATCATTCATAAATTTTCAGTCTTTTAGTTTTGGTGTAGGAGGGGGATATTACTTTGAATACTTGATCAATAACTGAAGAGTGTTACATGTAACATTTAGCTAATAATATTAAGTTACATTGTCCTAAAACTTCCATTGAAAAGGCCTCCAGAGCCTGGATCGGGACACGCGGGGGCGCGAAATCTTTCCCGGCCTTAGATCTGGGCCGCAGTGCCCTGCAAAAACCTTTTGGAATCCATATCAGGCAGTGGGGGGGTGTAAAAGCCTCCCACGGCCTTAGATCGGGGCCCCAGCTGCCTGGAAAAGCCTCCGGAGCCCCAATCCAGCCTCTGGAGACACACAGAAGCGTTTTCCGGCTTCGGGTCTGTTCTCTGTTGCAGAGAACAGAGGCCTAAAGTACCATGAGATCACGAGAGATCAGTAGCATGAGATCTCATCCCACTGATCTCGTCTGATCTTGCGTTACTTTAGGCCTCCATTCTCTGCGAATGCAGTGAAGACCTGGAGCAGCCAAGAAAGCGAAGGATCTCGATCTTCACAGAATGAGTATTGAAGGGCTGGTGCCTAAGGAGACTCGGGCTGGGGTGGGGAAGGAGGGAATAACCAGGGTGAATGTTGCAAAGCCACTGCGGTCACTTGTAAGGGTGAACGACTGCTGTGCTGCAATATGCGTAACTAGTTCTGGGTGCACTATATTTTCATTGTTAATGTAGTATACTGGCTTCTATTATACATTACATACCTCCAGACGTCTCAATTCCTGGGTCCGGTCTGGAAGAACCGGACGTTCAAATGTTTCTTTCTGAAATATTGAAAAAATATTCTATTTTAAAAAGACAAACTTACTGACAGTGATTAAAAACCCTATTTTATTTGTTAAAACAATTTTATCTGGGTTGGGAATGATGTTTCTTCATCCTTAAATCTTAGGTGCCAACTGATATCTCTGGCATCTAAACTCTGCACACTTGCCTGGAAATTCACACCACTGAATAAAAAATGTTGGTTTTGGATATGACTTTGTTTGCCGCTAGGTGTTCATTGATTTGTTTCTTGATTATCTTTTCCAGAATCTTCCCAGGTATTGAGGTCAGGCTGATAGGTCTATAGTTCCCTGGATCTATTTTTTTTACCTTTTTTGAAGATTGGAACTACGTCAACTCTTTTCCAGTCCTCTGGTAATTCCTCGGTGCTCTAGGATCTTTGAAAGGTATACTCCAGTGGTTCTGAGATCACGTCTGCCAATTCTTCAGAACCTTGGGGTGTAATACATCTGCTCCTGGTGATTTGAACTTGTCTAGGGTGGGCAGATGCTCACTTACCATTTTCTTAACTATTTTAACTTGTGTTTCTAGTCTTTTTTTTATAGTACTGTGTTGAACTGTTTTTTCCCTTTGTGTAAAGATGGATGCAAAAAATGAGTTAAGTAGTTCTGCTTTCTCCCTGTTTGTCACTTTCTTTGCACTTTCTCCCATTAATGGACCAATTGTTTCCTTGACCTTTTCTTGTTTTTTACATGTTGAAAGAAGCTTTTTTTGTTATTTTTGACTTTGTCGCAAGTCTTAGTTCATTCTGAACCTTAGCTTTCCTCACTTCATCTTTGCAGGCTCAGGCTATCTGCTGATATTCTACCTTAGTTATGTGATCCTCTTTCCACTTTTTATACTTGTTTTTTTTGTCTTTCAGTTTATCAGAGCGTTCTTTATGCAGCCATGCTGGTTTCTTTAGAGAGATGTTATTTTCCTTCTTCATTGGTATTGGGCTAGACTGGGCTTTTATAATTTCACTTGTCAAAATTTCCCAAGCTTCTTTTTTATATAATATTTTATTAATTTTCTGTTATTACAATTCCTTAATGCTTAATGAGCAATGCGTTGTCTAGATTAATTTATTATGTTTAGTAATACCAATTAAGTTCTTACTCTGTCCCGTTTCCAGCCATTGATAAAATAGGTTCCATGTTTGATAATATTCTGTATCTATCCATTTCCATACAGTCCAGTATTTTCTTAATTATCTCTTCCTCCAGTGGTGTTTTTTCATTTTTCCACTGCTGTGCAAATACAATCCTCGCTGCTGTTAATACATGTAATGTTAAGTATACACTTTGTTTATCAAGGTTTTCTGAAATTATACCTAATAAAAAAAGTTCGGGCTTAAAGTCTTTGTGTTTCTCTAACATCTTTTCTAACCAAGGGTGTATTTTTGTCCAAATTTTTTTTGCTTTAACACATGTCCACCATAAGTGATAATATGTACCAAGGTTTTGGTTACATTTCCAACATTTGCTAGATATATTTTTAAATATTTTTGCTAACCTAACGGTTGGTAAATGCCATCTATAAAACATTTTATATAAATTTCTTTATACGAAGTTGCCATTGTTAATTTATAGTTTCGATGCCATTTTTCTAATTCTATATTATATCCAAAAATTTTCACCATATTATCATTGTTTCTTTCACTTGTTTGTCTTCCATTTTCAAATTCAGTAAAAAAATTATACAGTTTCTTAATTAATTTTTCATCAGAATTCAACAACATCTGGTCAAATGATGTCTGATCTTTATAAAAACCATATATTTTAACATCCTTATTATACTTCAATTGCATTTGCAGTCGGGGCCATCGTGATAGACCAATACCCTGATCTTCTAATTCTTCTTTATATTTTAATTTCCCATCTGTATTCAGAAGATCTTTGTATGTTACAATTTTCTCAGTTAACGTAAGTTTGGATGAACAAATGCTTCCATCATTGATAGCCATCTTGAGATTTTCATATAAATTTTGTGTTTTCTTTCCCATACATATAATAATGCATTTCTTATATAGTGGTTTGGAAAGTATCTATGAGTTTTACTCTTTTCGTACCATAAAAATGTGTGCCATCCAATTTGCAAGTCATGTCCTTCTAGATATAGCAATCTTTTGTTCCTAAGGATTATCCATTCTTTTATCCATGGTAAAACGCATGCTTGGTAGTATAGGGTCCAAACTGGTAGCCCAAATCCTCCATTTTCTTTAACTTCTTGTAATATTTTCAGTTTGATTCTGGCTTTCCTTCCTTGCCAAATAAATTTCAAAATCAATGAATTCAAATCATCAAAGATTTTTTTCTCTATTTTTATAGGTACTATTTGAAATAAAAGGAATTTTGGTAAAATGTTCATTTTCATTGTAGCTATTCTTCCTAGTACTGATGTAGATTTGTTCCATTTTTCCAAATCTGATTTTATTTGATTTAGTAATTTTATATAATTATCTTCTTTTATCGTTACACATCTTGCTGTTAAATATATTCCCAAGTATTTAACTTTCTTAACTATTTGAAAATCTATTTTTTCTGAAAGTTGGTTTTTTTTTTGTTTATCTGTAAGGTTTTTAACTATAACTTTAATTTTTTCTCTGTTTATTTTCAATCCTGCCATTTCTCCAAATTCTTCTATCCTTTTCAATAGTTTAGAGGTTGTCTCCAGCGGTTCTTCTAAAATGAATATCAGATCATCCGCAAATGCTTGTAATTTGTAGCTTTCCTCTTTTGTCTCCATTCCTTTAATTTCTGGATCCTGTCTAATATTTCTATTAAGAACTTCCAAAGTTAGTATAAATAACAATGGGGATAATGGACATACAGTACTTGTCTAGTGCCTTTCTTTATATTAAAGTTCTCCGTATAATCCCCATTTACAATTACTTTTGCTATTTGTTTATTGTATTTTGTCTTAATAATCTTTATGAACATTTATAAACGTTTCTTCATTTAAACTGCTTATTTTAAATATTTTCATTGAGGATATTGCTGTACTTTGCTCCATTCAACTTTCCCTCAATCCTAACCAGTCTCATAGTCAGTGCTGCTGAAAAATACCCCCACTCTATGATGCTGCCACTACGTTTCATTGTTGGGATGATGTATGGCAGGTGATGATCAGTGCCTCGTTTCCTCCAGACATAAAGTTTAGAAATGAGGCCAAACAGTTCAATCTTGGTTTCATCAGACCAGACAATCTTGTTCCTCACAGTCTGAGAGGCTTTCATTTGTTTTGCACTGAGGAGAGGCTTCTGTCTAGCCACTCTGCCATAAAACCCAGATCGGTGGAGGGTTTCAGTGATGGGTGTCCTTCTGGAACTCTGTCCCATCTCTCAACTCTGGAGCTCAGTCAGAATGACCATCCGGTTCTCGGTCACCTGTCTTAGTAAGGCCCTTCTCCCCCAACTGCTCAGTTTGTCGGGACGACCAGCTGTTGGAAGTGTCCTGGTTGTGCCAAACCTCTCCCATGCGTAAATTATGTGGGCCACTGTGCTCTAAGGAACCTTCACTGCAGCAGAAATTTTATTGTAGCCTTCCTCAGATCTGTGCCTTGCAATAATCCTTTCTCTCAGCTCTGCAGGTAGTTCCTTTGACTTCATGGCTTTTACTCTGCTACAAGTATGCATATTCAGTTCTGAGGCCTTTCATAGAGAAGTGTGTACCTTTCCAAATCATGTCCAATCAATTTAATTAACCCTGGGTGGACTCCAATCAGGGTGTAGAAACATGTCAGCAACGATAAAGAGAAGTGGGAGGCACTGGAGTTAAATTTCAAATGTTGTTGCAAAGGGTATACTTATACTGAATACTTATACCAATGTGATATTTCAGATTTAAAAATTATGAATTTCAACAACTGTAGAATCCGGCTGCCGCATAACAAAATTGACAAAAGGAGGCCTGACTATTTCTGAATGCACTGTATTTTCATTGTTAATGTAGTGTACTGACTACAATAATACATTACATACCTTAAGATGTCTCACTTCGTTTGTTTTTTTGAGCTGAGGCAGTTTGATGTATTCTTCCTGAAATATTGACAAAATATTCTATTTTAAAAAGGCAA
>NW_015388413.1:5689-12921 GCF_001527695.2 Protobothrops mucrosquamatus
GTATTTCCTCCTGCAGGCCGTGTCTAGATGCTTCTAATCCCTCCTCCAAATTTAGATGGGATGTTTCTGGCTCTTCCTCATGGAGGTGATTTATGGCTATTTCAAGCCACTTTTTCACATAGTTTAGATGCCACAGGATTGCTGAAGCTCTTGCAAGTTTTTGAAGGATTGCTGAAGTGAGAGGCTTACTAAAGATCCTAGAATCCATTATATTCTCCACGCATCCTTCAGAATGTTGATTTCTTTAATAACTTTACAAACCATCTTAGGGTACTTTGCGACTTTGCTTCAGAATTCAATAGATTTTGAATGGCTTGAACAGATGCTTCAAGCCATTCCGCTGGTGTCAAAGCACATGTTTTTGGCCCTCTCAGTTCCATATGTTTTAGGGATATCTCCAGCCAATTAGCCACATCCCCCATGAATTCTTCAGGATGTTCCTTCTCAAACGTGATCCAGGAATTCACAAGCCATGTTCTCAGGGAGACACTAGATCCTGGTTGGTAGGACTTTTCATTAAGGTTTTTACGACATTTTTGCAGCCACTGCAATACATTTCGCCTGGATTCTTTTGTGGTTTTAGTTTTAAGTTTCTGCAGACAGGCTTTAAGCCATTGTTTATTTAGTTCATGTCTGTCCCGATGACGCTTCATCTTCTCAAGAGGTTCTTGCATGTTTTCTGCCGTTGTACTATCCACAGTTCTTTGCCAGGGACTCATGAAGCCTCTGTTGAAATCTCTACTGCTTGATGACCCCACCTGGTTCCTGTATATCAATGGCAAGCTGTCCTTCCTCTGTGGTTTCTCTCTAGAAAAATCAAAAGGTTACATATGAATCTGGATCAACTAAAAATATTCTTAGTTATCAGTAATGGGAACTGCTTTGATTTCAGGAAACTCTTACTTCAAATGTATATCAATATTTTTGGGTGGTGGGGGGAGAGATGTTAAAGGACGTCTTCTATACATACCTTTTGAAAAATCCAACTCACTTCCAGAAGACTTACTTTTAGATTTGTATATGTAGGACTAAATGTGTAATGAGCCATAATTCATAAATTTTCAGTCTTTTAGTTTTTGGTGTGGGAGGGGGATATTACTTTGAAAACTTGATCAATAACTGAAGAGTGTTACATGTAACATTTAGCTAATAATATTAAGTTACATTGTCCTAAAACCTCCATTGAAAAGGCCTGGAAAAAGCCTCTGGAGCCTGGATCGGGCCGTGCAGTGTTGCAAAAGCTTTCCCCGGCCTTAGATCCAGGCTGCAGTGACCTGCAAAAGCATTTGGGAGTCCAGATCAGGCGGTGGGGGGGCGTTAAAGCCTCCCACGGCTTTAGATCCGGGCCCCAGCAGCCTGGAAAAGGTCTCCGGAGCCCCAATCCAGCCTCTGGAGACACACAGAAGCATTTTCCAGCTTCGGGTCTGTTCTCTGTTGCAGAGAACAGAGGCCTAAAGTACCATGAGATCACGAGAGATCAGTAGCGTGAGATCTCGCCCCACTGATCTCGTGTGATCTTGCATTACTTTAGGCCTCCATTCTCTGCGAATGCACCGAAGGCCTGGAGCAGCCAAGAAAGAGAAGGATCTCGATCTTTGCAGGATGAGTATTGAAGGGCTGGTGCCTAGAGAGACCCGGGTTGGAGTGGGGAGGGAGGGAATAACCAGAGTGAATGTTGCAAAGCCACTGTGGTCACTCGTAAGGGCGAACGACTGCTGTGGTGCTACAATATTCGTAACTTTGGGACTTGCTCCTAAGTACTCGGGGGTGCTCATCACGTAACTTTGAACGAGCGTTAAGTGAACGCTCATAACTTGGAGATTTCCTGTAACAATATTATGCATAGTAGAGCTTTTTTTTCTTTTGGAAGTTTATTTTATAGAATTGTGGATGTCTGTAATACAATAAATTTGGTAGTAAATGTTCACATGTGGCATGCAGAAATGATGAATTTTAAGGCTCTGGTTTATGAGAAGTGGTATTTAACTACTGCAATAATCAAGTTTACTAGCGTGTAATATGAAAGTAGTAATATGAAAGAAGACAAACCGCTAATTTTTCTATTAAGTGGTGATAACTGCTTATTATGCTGTGGATGTGACATTTCAATTTTATTTTTTTATAACCTGAGTTTCTACAATGTGAAGGAAACTTTTTAAACCTGTTAAAATGACACAGTAAGAACACCTGTCTGGAAATTCACACTACTGAATGAAATGTATGGAATTTACAGACATTTCTAAAATTTTGTTTTCACTTTTCATTATGGGGTACTGAGAATAAAGAATAACGATAAAGAGAAGTGGGATGCACCAGAGCTAAATTTCAAGTGTTGCTGCAAAGGGTCTGAATACTTATTCCAATATGATATTTCGTGTTTTTTTCTTTTTAATAAATATACAGAAGTTTCTAAAATTCTGTTTTCACTTTCTCAATATGAGGTACAGAGTGTAGATTAATAAGAAAAAAACAAATTTCAACAACTGTAGCATAAGGATGCACATAACAAAATTAAGAAAAATGAAAGAAATCTAAATATTTCTCAACGCACTATATTTTCATTAATTTAGTATACTGGCTAAAATTACACATTACCTCAAGATGTCGAGGTTTATCCAATCTCCTCAGCTGACAATACAGCTGTAGATTTTCTTTCTGAAATATTGACAAAATATTCTAATATTAGCCACTTTGGCATAAAGCCTAAGGGGTCAGTGATAACTGTCATTCTAATCAACTATCATGTCCAATCAATTTAATTAGCCAAAGGTGGACTCCAATCAAGGTGTAGAAACATGTCAGCAACGATAAAGAGAAATGGGGTGCACCAGAGTTAAATTTCAAGTGTTACTGCAAAGGGTCTGAATACTTATTCCAATGTTGATATTTCAGTTTTTTCATTTTAATAAATTTACAGAGATTTCTAAGATTCTGTTTTCACATTGTCATTGTGGGGTACTGAGTATAATTAATGAAAAAAAAATGAATTTCAACAACTATAGAATCAGGCTGCCGCATAACAAAATTGACAAAAGTGAAGGAAGTCTGAATAGTTCTGGGTGCACTATGTTTTCGTTGTTAATGTAGTATACTGGCTACAATTATACATTACATACCTCCAGATGTCTTAATTCCTCCGTCCGGTCTGGAAGAACGGGGCGTTCAAAATTTTCTTTCTGAAATATTGAAAAAATATTCTATTTTAAAAAGACAAACTTACTGACAGTGATTAAAGAGCCTTGAAATTAGGTAAAACTTAAAAACAGGACTTGGAAATGTATAAGTAAAATTATATTGATAAATGTATTGATTGATTGAGCTATAATTAGAAACGTATTAACTTGAATGTGATATAATAAGGGAAATAGGGAACTTTTAATGATGCAACCTGAGATATGTATGAAAGATTTTGCTACTGGACTACCCAGTCACCACGCTGCTTCCTAAAAATCTGGATGTAAAATTGAAAAATTAATAAAAGTTGTTATAGTAAAAAAAAGAAGTTGGGCCCATTATTTATACAACAATATATTACATACCCCTTTGAGTCGCCTTGCTTCCTCTGTATGTGCTGGGACTTTTAAAGTTTTCTTCCTGAAATATTGACAAAATATTCTATTTTAAAAAGATAAACTTATACTGATTAAAAAGTCTTTTTTTTCTAAAACTAAAACCTTTATCTTTACTTAGTACTTTGTTGAAGCACCTTTGGCAGGAATTACAGCCTTGAGTCTTTTGGGGTAGAGCACGATAATTTTCCCACACCTGGATGGAGGATTTTCTGCCATTCTTCCTTGCAATTCCTTTCAAGCTCAGTCAGATGGGATGGCAACCATCGATGGGCAGCCATTTTCAGGTCTCCAGAAATATTTAATAGGATTCAAGTCAGGGCTCTGGGTGGGCCACTCTAAGACATTCACAGAATTGTCCCTAAGTCAATCCTTTTGTCAGGGCCCATCCTAAGAAAACAGAACTCGTGGAAGCAGTTTCTTCCAAAAGAAACTTTTATTAGGAGAAGCTGATAGCAGGCATAATAGACAGGATCTGAGGATTTTCCATTCAGATCAATAGGTTAAAAGTGTCCCAAGCAAACCCCACCCCTAAGTTCACCCGGTCAGTTCACATGGGCCAATCCCCAGGTGTTAAGTCCGTTGTGGGAAAGAGCAGATAACGCCAGGCAGTCTTGGTTGCAGAGATGCCTTCCGAACGTGGAGATAAAGCAGTTGCCGGGGGCGCATTCCTTCTCCCCCCCCTTTCTAGCTGACATCAAGGGGAAAGATAGTTCACAGAGGAAGCATGCAGAAACAGCAAAGTGTTACAGTGTAGCGATAGAGGAAACCAGAGCAACAACCTGCAGTGCTTTCCCCCCCCTCCTCTCCAGGAGCATGGCAGAACCCAAAAGTATAGAGCAGTGATGGCGAACCTTTTAGAGACCGAGTGCCCAAACTGCAACCCCAAACCCACTTATGCATCATCGGGTGCCAGGTGGGTGTAGCCGATTGGCTGGGTGTGGCCAATTGGGGAGATGGCCCATTGGGTGGGCATGGCTACGGTGGTAATGGCAGACTGGGTGGGACTAAAAAGTTTAATCAATCAATTCCAACTTTGCAAGATATTTTTTTCCTGCGAGAAGTTGAAATTGACTGATTGATTGAATCTTTTTTTTTTTTTGCACACGGCGGTGGAGGCCTAAAGTGAAAAGGTTTTATAAAACCCAGCTGAAGGCCTAGGACTGGGGCGATGGCACGCGTACCCACAGAGAAGGCTCTGAGTGCTGCTTCTGGCACCCGTGTCATAGGTTCGCTACCACTGGTATAGAGTAGAGTTTGAGTTAAAGATAGAAAAGAGCCCCTCTTAGAATATGGGTTCTGACATTTTTACTGTGTTATCTGTGTGTTTAGGATCGTTGTCATGTTTGAAAGTGAACCTTCGACCCAGTTTGAGGTCCTGAGCGCTATGCAACAGGTTTTAGAGTAGAATAACAAAGTTGGAAGGGACCTTGGATGCCTCAGGTGCTTTGGAGAATAGTCTGACTTCCTCTTCTTTGTGGCAACCTCTGAGATATTGGAACACTGCTATGATGTCACCCCTAGTCCTTCTTTTCATTAAACTAGGCACACCCAATTCCAGCAACCATTCGTTATATGTTTTAGCCTCCATTCCCCTAATTATCTTTGTTGCTCTTCTCTCCACTTTTTCTAAAGTCTCAACATCTTTTTTACATCGTGGTGACTAAAACTGGATGCAATATTCCAAGTGTGGCCTTACCAAGGCATTATAAAGTAGCATTAACACTTCAGGTGATCTTGATTCTATCCCTCTGTTAATGCAGCCTAGAATCGTGTTGGCTTTTTTGGCAGCTTCACCACAATGCTGGCTCATATCTAAGTGATTGTCCACTAGGACTCTGAGATCCCTCTCACAGTTACTACTATTGAGCCACATACCACCTAGAGCAGTGATGGCAAACCTTTTAGAGACCGAGTGCCCAAACTGCAACCCAAAACCCACTTATGCATTGTTGGATGCCGGGTGAGTGTGGCCCACTGGGTGGGTGTGGCCAATTGGGTGGGCATGGCTGTGGTGGTAACGGCAGACTGGGTGGGACTAAAAAGTTCAATCAATTCCAACTTTGCAAGATCTTTTTTTTTCCCCGCGAGAAGTTGAAATTGACTGATTGAACCTTTTTTTTTTTTGCACATAGTGGCAAAGGCCTAAAGCGAAAAGGTTTTATAAAACCCAGCTGAAGGCCTAGGACTGGGGCAACGGTGTGCATGCCCACAGAGAGGGCTCTGAGTGCCGCCTCTGGCACTCGTGCCATAGGTTCGCCACCACTGACCTAGAGACTCCAGGTCTCTCTTTGCTTTCCTTTCATTTGTCTGTGTTTAATTCTTAGGGCCTGGCTGGACAAATCCCTGCAGTTTTCTTGGCAGGGTTTTTCAGCAGTGCTTTGGCATTGCTAACTTTCTAGGGTTGAATGTGACTGTCCCAAGGTCATCTAGCTGGCTTGTGCCTGAAGTGGGATGAGAACACCGGGTCACCCGGTTTCTAACCTCATGCACTAACCATGATACCAAACTGGCTTTCTTGGATAGATAACGTAAGTTAAAAATGTATTACAAAAATACACCACAGAAGAAAAACCTATAATGGCAACTGAGGACAAATATAAACCACAATGATCTATCTATCTATCTATCTATCTATCTATCTATCTATCTATCTATCTATCTATCTATCTATCTATCTATCTATCTATCATCTATCTATCTAATATCCATCTCTGTATCTATTTAAAATTTCTATAGGGCCCAAGTGTTTTCTCCTACCTTCCTTCTCCTGCCTT
The DNA here is from genome assembly GCF_001527695.2 of Protobothrops mucrosquamatus. Lineage (NCBI taxonomy): Eukaryota > Metazoa > Chordata > Lepidosauria > Squamata > Viperidae > Protobothrops > Protobothrops mucrosquamatus. The sequence goes on from NW_015388413.1 coordinate 12,036, forward strand.
CCATTGTCAAAAGCTGTTAACTAGAAAATAAAGATAAAGATTAAGGTTACAGTGCATAATAGTTTTTAGATTTTTTTTTGAAAATTAGAATGTATGTTTTGAGAGACAATGTGCAGAACACTAAATAATACTCTAAATGTATTTGCCCTCCAGATCCTTAGGACAATTGTTGCACAGCCAGGGCAATTTAAAATAACATTGGTCGCCCTTCAGCTCATGGCAGTTTAGGGGAGATTTGGTATCCTCTTGCTTGAGATGTATGCTTTTTAGGCTATGATTTTCTTTAATTTACTTAATACTAAAGCTTAAGAGCTCTTTATTTGCTGATGTGCTGATTGTGTCAGAATCCAAAAGGACCCATTTCCTGGACACCCGGTCGCTACCCTCATCCTGCCCAATCCAGCCCCTGGCTTTTGGTCTTCGGGAAGGGCCTGGACCACGGCTGTGTCATAGAGGCTGGGCGTCTGGGAGTAGAAGGGAGCCTTTTCAAGGCTTGCACTCAATGGGATATCTGCTTCTATTTTACGTGGCTAATTTTGGGAGATCTTTGGGAAGCTCTCGGCTGCCTCACGAACTTTCTTCTGCCGTGGTCGGTTGCTGCACCTTTGTGCCTTCGCTGCTTTGGGCCGTGAATGATGCAGAGAGATGTCCTTTGCTTCCCTTCCTTTCTTCTTCAGTCTGGAGTCAAGGCAAGTGACTTAAAGGGGTTGTCTCCCTCTTTCCAGGCAGGCAGGCAGGCAGGTAAATGGGATTTACAAAGGGAGAGAGATTAGAGAGCAGGGCGGGGAGTTTAGTTTTACCGTCTCATGGGGTGGGGATGGGGAGACCAGTTTGTTTGGAATAGTCACAGAGAATCCAAGGGCTGGAGGGAACCTCAGAAGTCATA
>NW_015388413.1:12971-36972 GCF_001527695.2 Protobothrops mucrosquamatus
AGCTGAGGAGGCTGTAAGAGAAGTAGAAACTGATTGTGGAAGAAGCAGAAGGAGACCTACAGGCCACAGCAGGAAGGCAAAGGACTGTCCAAGTGCCTAAAGCGAGGGAACACAACGGCGGAGCAACAACGGCCAACACACAATCGACAACCCACATCAGAACCCGCGGACAATGAAGCCGAGAGGGGCGTGGCCAATAGGCGGAGCTTCCGCGGAACTTCGACGCCCCTCCCCGCCCGCTACGCGTCCGTACACCGTATCGCGTCCCTCTCCTGCTTGTTTTCCCAGCGTGCTTTGCGGCCGCTGGTTGCCGCTGCTCGCCATATTGTGTTGCCTAAGCGAGGAAGAAGGCGGGGAGGGGGTGGGCTGGGGCAACCGCGATCGCACGCGCCTCAGCCCTGGCTGCGGGAGGAGGAGGAGGGGGCGGGGGCGCCGACGGCGGGGGCGGTGACGACGACCACGACGGGCGGGAGAACCAGGGGCGCCGGCGGGAGCGGGCCGGCTTGCGAGACCTCGCCAGCAACGGGGCCGGTGAGTAGGAAGGGGACGGGGGCAGCGGGGCTCTGGCTCCGCTGTTGGGCGGCGCGGAACGCGGCGGGAAAGGGAGGCTCCCCCGACCGACAAGGCCTCCGTCGCCTGGTTCCCCTTCGGGGCTGAAAATCTCGGCCCCGCGGAGAAGTCCTTATTGGGGCGCTCAATGGGACGACCCCCCCGCTCCCCTTTCTACCCGCCCCCTTTCCAGGCATCCCCTCCCCGTCTGGTTGGAGGCCGCCTTGCCTGGTCGCTCCTTTCCAGGCTACGAGAGAGAGCCAGTCCCCTCGGGGAGGGGCAGTGGCGGTGTCAGCGGCCGCCTGTATCCTGTCTCCCGCGCTGGCCTTTGCTCCGGCTGCCTTCGCCTCCCCGGGGCCTAAGGGGGTCGGAATCGCTCCGTCCTCGGGGCGGCCCCGGCCAGGCCGAGCGGGTACAAACGCGACGGTCGCCCGCGGGACTCTTGCCGGGGTGCAGATGTGCCCAGCCGCTTCCTTCTGGGAAAGCTTTTGGGGTCTCGAACCTTCAACGCGATGGGTTGCATTGTGTTTTCGCCGCTTTTGGCCCAGGGCCAGCTCTTTTCTGAGAAGCGCAAGCTGGGTACTTGTTGCCGCCCTCTTTTTAGAACTGAAATGGTGTTTTTAGTCGGTGGAAGGTGAAAGGAGTTGTACTTTGACGGGTGATAGATAACGTGTAGCACGGGATGCAGTGGCTTAGTCCCTTTGAAAGAGCTTTGGTTGCTAGGTATCGCTTGGTTTTTCAAGGGCATCCCTCTTGGGGATTTTGAACTCTGCGAGCTTCCAAGAATTCTCCGGGTTGACCAAGAGATGCTGCTTTTTGTCAGTAGGACAGGTTGTGTGTTTCTAGGTTTGTCAAAAGAGTGCAATTGCTTTGGTGATGACATCCCTTCTTTTTTAAAGGCAGAACTTGACTTTTTGCTGTTGTTCCAAATGGTAAAACTCACTGGTTTAAGTTTAAACCAAATAAGATGGGAATTCTGTCATTCAGTTTCCAACGTTTGAAAAAAGGTTAAGGGATCTCTGTGGATTTTACTCCGCTAGCTGTTGCCAACTATAGCAGGCAGTGTTCATCTCCGTTTGAAGGCCACTGAGCCAGCCCTGTCTGCGTCTTTGTTTCCATGGTCCTGTGGCCAGCATGACATATCGCAGAGCGCTGTTTCCCTTCCCACAGAAGTGGTACCTATTTATCTACTCGTATTTGCATGCTTTTGAACTGCTAGTTGGCAGGAGGTGGGGAGAGGATAGCACGAGGCGCTCGGGTCTCGAACCCAGGTTGCTGGCTTTCCAATTGACAAGCCTAGCGTCTCAGCCGCTGAGCCACTGCCCCGTTCCAGCAATATTCCAACAGTGAAAATGGTAAAATTCAAAGTGTGGTTAAATGATGAGATTTTAAGATGCTTATGTTTATGATAGTATTAGTTTCATTGGATAGTTGTTGACTTTGTCATAGGTTAATCTGTGGTCAAATGATAACATTTAGATAATATTTGATTGATAATTGGTCAGTATGCTTCAATGCTTAAAAGCAATGTTGCAGGGAAAAAAAGATTTCATAAATTTTATTTATAAAACCTTACTTTCGTGTGTGAATAAAGTGCTACCTATCCTACCTACATATGTTATAAATAGAATTTAATGTGGGTGGAGTTTCGTTCTCCGAGCTTGTGGGTTGGTTTCCGAACTTTTCTTTACCAGGCTAGGAGAATGAACCTCCACCCTCATCCTACACCTGAGCTACAGATATTTGCCACCATTGTAGGAATTTAATGTATAAATAAAATTGCAACATTATCTATGCTCTTCAGAGCCTGCATATTACCTATATGTGAATCACAGTTTTATGTATGCTTGTTTCAATTAGAGTCTACATTTATATAAATGATATTTGCAAAAATAGCAGGTAGATTTTTCAGAGGATTGATAAAATTCCCTCTAAAGTTCAAGGTTAGAGATACAGAAGGTCTTGATTTGGAATCAAGATATAGAGTGTTCTAAACATTTGTAATATGATTTGATTTGCTTCCAAAGAAAATGATCTGCTGCAGAATTATTTAAACAAAAAATAGAAAATTCATTTAGCCTGTCTTATAATAGGCAAAGAAACAATCAAAGAAATTAAGTGCTGTAATAGAAGTAGAAGAGCCAATTTGATGTAGTATTTAAGGCTTTAGTTAGAAACTGGGAGATTGTTAGTGCTGGTCCCATCTTGGGCATGAAGCAGCTAGATGATCTTTGGCCAGTCATTTTCTGTCAGCCCTAGGAAGAGGCAATGGCAAGCCACTTCTGAAAACCTAGCAAAAAAGCTATAGGACTTGTCTAGGAAGTCTGTGAGAATTGGACATGATTGAATGAAAGAAAGAAAAAATAGAAGTTGAAACAGAAGTTGAAGTGATGAATGGTCATCCCTTTTGAATCAACTAAGAGAAGTCAAATATAAAATTTTATAGGTGTAGTCAGTTCTTGTCTATACACATATGCATATATGACTTAATGTAAGTGCATAAAAAGAAGTATGAATTATTGTATTAATATGTATAAATGTAAGTTTCCCATTTCAAATACACAAAACCAAATGCAACTTGTGGATGCCTTTAGAAATGGCACATAAGTACACACATTACTTTGTGGCTTAGTTTCTGGGTTCAGTGAAGCATAGAAAGTCTCCTCAATGGGGGGAAAAATAGAATTTTGATTTCAGGTATGGAGCAAAGTAAATCAGTTAATACTCCACCTTTTACTCTGATACTCTTTTTACTCTGATCAGTCATATAAAATAGTTAAAGCAAAAATATGTCATGAGCTCTCAGGAGAAAAAAATGCAGAAAGAAAGGAGTGTGAACAAAATAGCATTGCTCTCTTGGTCTCCAACATTGGTTAATACAGCAATTGACACATCTGAAATGTTTTTTTCGCACGTTGAGCATCCTTTCCTTTTTAGCAAAGTCTAATATTTATCCTGCCATAGAGAGTTGCTGTTGATGGCTGAACTGAACCTTCATATTCAAAGTTAGCATGCCTGTGAATATGAGGTAGGGGCCAAGTTTACGTATTGTAATACGGTTGGATCAAACAAGCTACATTACAAACAGGTACCTACCGTTATTATGATTCAGTAAATCAGCCTGCGTACATGTAAGTAAAACTTCTCCTTTGTCTCATACTTGCCAAATTTCAATGCTTGGCCACTGCTGTCGTCATACGATTCTGGCTATAGGAATCTTTTGCCCTTTCTCATTGGTGATAGGGATGTTCTTGATTCAAAAGCTTATTCCTGTTAATAATATAGAAGAATAATTTGGAAAGAAGTTTGCATGCTTTATTTGTGTCTTCTTCTAAGTTTGTTATAATGTGGATTTGTCAAAGGATTGCCTCTTTAATTGTTGGGTATTTGCTTTTGGTAACAAAAAGTGTCCTATTAAATAAGTCAAAATGTTAGTCTGTTACATTATAAATATTATAGTATAGTTTTGTGAGTACATTTGTAGCCAATTTATTTGGTTTAGGAAAAAAATTGAAACATGGGATTATTTTTCACTGTTGGCAGAAAGATTGAAGGTGGTTTTACAGACATATATTCAATCTGTTTTTTTTGTCAAATAGACAGTTAAGAGACAATGTGAGAACTATTTTGACTATTATTGAATAGCTACAATACCATAATGAGAAGTAGGCAGCTTTAATAGTTTTGGATGCAGAGAAAGCCTTTGACAACTTAAATTGGGTTTTTATATTTAAAGTTTTGGAACATATGGAGTTTGGGGAGAAATTTATTCAAGAGGTCAAAACAGTTTATACATCACAGCAAGCAAAGATTATTATCAATGGAGATTTAAGTAAATCATGTGAAATTCAAAAGGGTAGGAGACAAGAAAGGCCCTTATCTCCCCTGCTGTTTATATTGATGTCCGAAGTTCTGAATAGGGATATTAGGCAAGATGAGAAAATAACAGGTATAAATATCAAAAAGGAAGTTCATACATTGAGAGCATTTGCTAATGATTTAGTTATATTTTTGCAAGACCTGAGAACTAATACAGAATATTTGATGAAGAAACTAAATGAGTTTGGCGTTTTAGTGGGCTTGTTAAGAATATGACCTCTGAAGATTGTGAAATATTGACTAATAAGTTGGGTTTTAGGGTGAAGAAAAAGGTGAAGTACCTGGGGGTTATATTGACAAATACAAATGCTAAACTGTTTCAAAATAACTTTGGACATCTTTGAAAAAAAGATATTTAATAACTTATTAAGATGGGATAAATTGCAACTATCATTATTGGTAGAATCTCTGTAATTAAGATGAATATTTTACCAAAGATGCTTTTTCTGTTTCAGACTTTACTAGTACTTGTAACTGATATACATTTAAACAATGGCAGATGGACATCTCTGAAGTTTATACAGCAAGGGAAGAAAACGAGAATTAGATATAAATTATTGCAAGATGCTAAGGAAAGAAGAGGCTTGGGCTTACTGGATTTAAAATTGTTATTTTGATGCCTGTTGTTTGGTCTGACTAAAAGAGTGGATGACTCTCCAGAATAAGAGCTAGAGAACCATGAATTAAGATTTGGATGGCTATTCATGGTATGCTAAGGTTAAAGTAAATGTTGATTTTAATAATCAGTTTGCTTGACATGCCATCCTAAGTATTTGGAATAAATGTAAGGTTCTCTGCGAAGATGCCTCTTTGGGTGTCTCCCCAGGAAGCTTTTTTTAAGAAAAGAAATGGTGGTGAGGCCAAATTGGTCAGACCATATTTTTCAATTATAGTGACCCTATCCTCAAATCTAAAGAGACATTGGAGTCAGAAGGATGTGTGTTGCCATTAGTTCACATATTTACAATTGAAAGACAAAAACCAGAAAAAAGAGCTATAAATTTGATTTTGTGAAGAATGAATTGGAAATTCTACTGTGTGGTAGTGATGAACACATTATTGCTAAAGTTTATAAATTATTATTGAAATTGAACCCGGAGAATGAGTATGTATAGCAGGGGTCGCCAACCTTTCTGGGTTGGGGGGACTGGTGGGAAAGGGAGGGGCAGGCACCTTTATGCACGCATGCACACACGTAAATGTGGCTGCATGCGCGTGAACAGAGTCGTGAGCATGCACACTCTACAAATGGGGTCGCTAGCGCTGGTGTGCGGCACGCGGCTCGGCTAGCACCGGCAAGAAGTTCATAGCTCACAACTCAGCTAGTACTGGCCAGAGGCTCATGTCTCAGCTACCACCGGCGAGAATCTCATGGCTAGTACCGGCATGAAGCTCACAGTTCGGCTAGTGCAAGGCTAACCTAAATGGTTAAATTGACTATTTCCTAAGAAAGCCAAAACCTCACCTTTACTTTCTGAAATATTCAGGTTTGGGGTTTATTAACATTTTGGATTGACGGAGAGCTCTGTAGTTGTTTAATAAGAAAATTAATCTTCCAAAATACAACTTCCCTAATAATTGTGCACACAGAGTATAATTCCTAAAATATTGTCCCTCCTACTTCATGAGGTTTATAATAACAGTCTTCTGCCTAACGGTAACATATTTAAAATAATAGTTTGTGCCAAACAATAAAATAGTCTCCAACCTCAATTTCATCCTTACATGTGGGTTTCACTCAAAATTCTTAACAGTAACTATGCTGAGAGGGAATTCTGGTAGTTGAAGATGTCACATCTGGAAAGCATCATATTTAAAAGATTCAAAAATATCTGCTTCTAAAAATGAACAGTGGAAAAATGTGTTAACTAAAGTCATGTATTATACCTATGTTATGGCAGGATTGGCTTGCTTAGGCTTAGTGTTGTATTTACCAATATGTGTATTTAGGTTAACGTATTATTTAAGACTAGCTGTACCCGGCCACGCGTTGCTGTGGCTCAGTCTGGTTAAATGGAAAAGAAAGAAAAGAGAAAGCACACGTTTCTAATATGTTTAATTTCACAATGCTTGTGGGTATACAATATTTTTTGTTGTTCCATTGTCTGTGCATCAATTCCAACGCAATGTCACATGAAATAATTAAATCAAAATGAAAATAAATCGAAATCTATGAAAATTCAATTTAACAATGCAATCGGAAACATTGAAATGGAATGGTAAAATTGGAAATTTGGAAATCGTAAATGGATCGTAAATCGAAAACATTGAAATGGAATGGTAAAATCGTAGTGTGTGTTGCTTTTACGTCCAACAGATGGCGCTGTTTTTCAAAAAAGCATGTTTTACCTGTCACAGGTGTGACATCTATATAATATAGGTATATAAAAACACGCGCGTATTCGAATGCAACGTTGTGTCAAAATTTCAAAGCAATCGGTGAAGACCTTTCGGAGATTTAAGATTTTGAACAAACGAACAGTTACATTTTTATTTATATAGATTGGGGTGACCCTGAAATGGAAAATGTCTTTTTTTTTCTTTTTCAAATTTGAAGCAAAACATTCATTCTGGATATTCCATCAGGCTGATGCAAAACTGAAACTGACTTGGATATTTTATGTTTTGTCAAAATAAAACTCAAATCAGTCTCAAAGTTTCAACCATAAGAAACGGTGGGAACTCAGAACAAGCCTCTTGGCATGAAGAAATCAAGAAGGCCATGTGGTGACAACAAAGAGATACAGAAGACTCTATATATGTCTCTTGTCATTTAGAACGATGGTCCCCAACCTTTTTGGCACCAGGGATCGGTTTCGTGGAAGATAATTTTTCCAGGGATGGAGGATGGTTTTGTGTGCTACCTAAATCCCGCACATGTGCAGATGAAGCTTTCCTCGCTTGTGTGGCCTGGTTCCAAAGAGGCCAGGGACCCCGATCTAGAAGGCACCCAGATTTTTGCAACCCAACTACGGAAGCCTAGTCTTCCTTGAACTTATAATACAACAATAGTTTGTCCTGTGGTACAAATATTCTTAATAGAAAGGAATGTGAAGAGAATTTATTACTGATGTCACTACGGTCTTAATACATCACACAAGACACAGTCCTTTTAATCATTTACCATCTCCAGAACAGGAGAGCATCCTGAAAAAAATTGCTGAATTAATTCTAGTTAGTCCATTAACGGGTTACTGTAAATAAGTTTTAAAACAAACCTCTTCCTATATTTTCTAAATGGAAGCCCGTTCAGGAGCATGGACTGTCTCCCTTAATCCTTGTATTTAAAGCTTTTGTACCTGCAGTGCAGGTTTATTATATCTTTTTTTTGGGTGGCGCAGTGGTTAGAATGCAGTACTGCAGGCTAACTCACTGCTCACTCCAGGAGTTCGATTCTGAGCGGCTCAAGGTTGACTCAGTCTTCCATCCTTCCGAGGTCAGTAAAATGAGGACCCAGATTGTTGGGGGCAATATACTGACTCTAAACCGCTTAGAGAGGGCTGTAAAGCTTTGTGAAGTGGTATATAAGTCTTAAGTGCTATTGCTGTTGCGAGTTTTCTTTTTGCTAAGAAGAAATTAGAGAATGGAGAAATTGCAATTCTGGTTGAATAAGAGGATGGGAAAGTGAAAGTGAAAGTGGAAGAGTATTGCTGCACAGGAGAGATGCCAAATATTGGGAAACAAACCCCTGCTTGGCTGAGGAGTAATGTGAATCATGTACAGTGCTATATTCAGCAAACAACTCTTTTTTTTTTTTACACTTGAAGTGCTAAAGGGGCAGATTGATCGAAGCAGGTCTCACAAATCAGCAAGCTCAAACATGTCTTTTAAGCAAAATACACAGTGGATTGCATCAATAGAACTTAAGACCATGCACACAATGAACACATGTTTGCATGAGGCCAGCCATTATAGGTTTTTAAATACAACCTGAAGCTTGCACAAATGGAAGGTAGCAAGAGGGTGCAATGCCTAGAAAGTAATAATGAATTAGTGATATCAAACCAACCAAACAGGGTGACTCTTTGCTTTTCGGAAACATGGAATCCAACATTCCAAAAGAGCTAGCCAAACCAGGCCAAGGCATTAGAAAAGAGCTTTTGAGAAAATGGAAAGTTACATTTAAGATTATTTGCTAAGATTGCATATGCATATGCACTCTGTGCATGCTCTTTTGTCCTGTTGATATTTTCAGAGTGCTTTTGAAGATAAATCTCAGCAACTGTAGGAATCTTTACAAAAACCAACAGTAAATTACCCTTCAGACAAGAATTTTTGCATGATGAGTAGGGAATAATCTCCATTTCTTTTTCTATCCCAGTTGGGCAATCTGCTGCTGGCTAGACCACTATTCCCATGCTTCCATCTGTGTGCATTGAAAGAGCATGTGGCCTCATTGCATCATTGCATTCTGTTTACACAGATTGGGCAGTCAGTAGAACCAGCAGTACTTTCAGTTCAGTGGATGCAGCATCTGGCTGAAGTTACATGGCGGAGTGGAATTTCCTGTAGACTGGAGGGAAGAGTTAAGAGGGGCCTGAATTTGGAATTGCTGCTCTTCAGGAAGCAACTCAGGTTCAACCTCCCCCAGAATCCTTGAAGCTTTCTCTTGCTGTTCCCAAGGGAATGCAGTCGGTCTGGCGAGATTCTTGTCATGCAGCTGACTAACAATGAAATTACGAGCGGTTGTGGCTGCTTTTGCCTGACCCAGGGAGTGTCGTCCATGTAAGCTTTAGTGCTCAGGTACCGAAAGAGATAACCAAGTGAGTCATAAGAATGTTTTCCAATATGAAGCTTTCTGGGTGAAAGAAATCAAAGATTCATACCAATATGAGTTGCGTTAGTGCTCAGAGTTGTGTAAGAGACTCACCGTTGGCCACATCTGGTCATGGGGGGAGAGTTTGGAAAATGAGAAAGGGGAAACCAGGAAGTCCAAAAGGGGGAGATACCCCTTAAGGAAGATCAGTTGCTCCACCAAATCAGTATTTAGATGTGAGTGATGGAGTGTTAAACTGCATGATGTCCTTTCCTCCACTGAGCTGTGCTTTGCATTGGTGGCAAATAGAATAGAATAGGTCTTCAGGTACAAGCTTCAAATGTTTTCATACTGTGGTGTGGCATCACTATTATCCGCACATGCCATATTCCCAATTTCAGGAGGGGCAACCTCTATCTCCCAATATTCTCCCTCAGCTTTTGGGTTGCTAACAGAATGGAAATGGCTGACTACCATAAGCTTCAACACTACCACCATCTCTGTTTATGTAAGAGGAAGGGTTCCCTACTAGTATTGGTCTCCCCCATATGAAGCTAGTTACAATTTAGTGATGGAACTAAATCAAGCAGGCTCCACTTCCTCTTTTGACACTGCCCTCCTTCTGATTAGCCCTCAAACTGGTCCTATTGTCTCAACTATGGCTTGTTCTGGGGAGAAGTGATGTAGTTTGGAGTATGTATATAGTTGCCAAACCTGGAGTGTGGGAAAGAACTCTAGAAAGCTAGCCCTCTTTTAAAGCATAAAATAAAGTGCTCTATTTAATAGGTGCCCACATATAACCAGCAAGCAGCAATGCTGTCAGTATCTGTACACAGTACACAGGCATGTATAGTATCCACAGCAAGGGAGGAAGAGCTGTTTGAAAAAAAAATACAAGTAAATAAGTAGGCTTTATTTGTGTGAAGGTTCTTCTTGGAGGAGGAAAATGCTCTTTTACTATAAAAACATGTTTTTTTAACAAACTAAAATTATCCTACTATCCTGAATAAAAAGGAAGTTGATCACATACATAGCTTCAGAACTGCTGCTTTTCAGAGCATGAATAGAAAACAAAGGTATCCTAGCACAATTTTGTTACAGGACCCCAGGCATGGACGAATCACTTAGATTTCCTGGATGTCCCTTTACAATCTTGTGGATATGTCCTTTACAAACATTGCTCCTGTACATAGAATAATGGAATAAGAGTTGCAAGAAATGTCGGTGGTCTTCTAGTCCAACCCTCTGCTCAAGCAAGAAACTCTGTACCATTTCAGACAAATGGCTGTCCAGTCTCTTCTTAAAAATCTCCAGTGTTGGAGCACCCAAAACTTCTGGAGGCAGTTTGTTCCACTGATTAATTGTTCTAACTGAAAGGAAATTTCTCCTAGGTTGCTTCTTTCTGATTAGTTTTCATCCCTTCCTTCTTGTTCTGTCTTCAAATGCTTTGGAGTATAGGTTGACCACCTCTTTTTAAACTAACAGATTAATCAAAGTAAATATTTTTGAACTTTGCAATTTAAGGGTCATTAATATTTGTAATAAAATTGTTTGCATTTGTTGAGAAATTCTTACAAACGTATTGTCAGCACTGCTAATATTGGATATTATTGCTTTGACAAAATATGCAGAATTGTCTGGTATTTTTAGAGTTAACTTAGATGATGCGGGGAGGGGAGGAGAAAGATAAGGAATGCACTGGTTACAGAACAGAAGTGAACCTTTGCCCTTCGGGCTTATTGGAGAACGTGATTTATGACTGCAAAATAGGGGAGGGGAATAGGCTGGAATGTTATGTGCAAGGAAGAGGAATTCAGATCTTGGCATCCATCCATGCCTTGCGGACACTCTGTTATACAAAATAAAGACTTTTTAGGATAAACAATGCCTGGAGTGTTTCATTAGTCGGAACCATGACACGTATATTTAGCAATGAGTGTTTCTGTTAAAGACATGCGAAAAGGATACCTATGGGTTCCCAGTTCCATTTATAGCTTACTACTTTCCTTGTTTAAGATGGGCAAAATAATTGGGACTTGTTTTTTAAAGAATGATTTATATCTAATATTTATAAGAACAAGATTGTGAGATTCTTTGCTCAGGTGTTTTTGTACCTGAAAGAAAACATTAGATCAACTCCCAAATAATTTATCTTTAAAAGGTGTGGGGTCCCTTAGACCAGTGTTTCTCAACCTTGACAATTTTAAGGCATGTGGACTTCAACTCCCAGAATTCCACAGCCAGCATTGCTGGCTGTGGAATTCTGGGAGTTGAAGTCCACATGCCTTAAAATTGTCAAGGTTGAGAAACACTGCCTTAGACTCACTAAGAATGCAGTAATCCAGATAATTTTGTTCGTTAAATTTCTTTAGAGGGAAGAACCTTGAATTCACAATCATTTTCCTTTTGTGTAAACAAAGTTTATGCAAATTCCCAATTAGAAATTTTCTGAGCAAGCAATGGTGTTATGTAATTTCCCTACATCTAAATATTCTGGCAACCTAATTTGAGTGAACAACTTTGCCAGTTTTTCTAAAGGATTTCAGAGTAGGAAGGTTCACTCTATGTTTCCCTTTTAGTTAGAGTTCTACAGGTAGATCTAATGTGATCGTTATTGCTTTGTATACCAAGAAACAGGAAAAAATCCTGCTTTTGATTGGATGACAAATTGTATATCAGGTTATCAACCTCTCAATGTACATGAGTATAATCATTATGGCTTCATACATCATGATTAAACAAACTTAGTAATTTTTTCCAACAATTCTTCTTGCTCGGAGAAGAGGCAGTTGTGGTTTATGGTGAAAAGGGCTTTTGCGCATCTCCATCTGCTGTGCCAATTGTGGCTGTTCCTGAATGAGAAGGCTTTAGTAGTTTAAAGACAAGAAGGACTAGAGGTGACACGATATTAGTGTTCCAGTATCTAAGAGGCTGCTACAAAGAAGAGGGGGTCAACTGGAGATTGGACAACCATTTGGCTGAAATGGTATAGGGTTTCCTGCTTGAGCAGAGGGTTGGACTAAAAGACCTCCAAGGTCCCTTCCAATTCTGTTATTCTGTCATTCTATTCTCTTCCACAAAGTAGCTTCTGTGTTAAAAGTTTGAGAAATAAAAATGCATAGTGGAACTGGGAATAGTATGAGGGATGTAGTTTGTTACATACAGAATGCTGAAAAAAATCAGTTGAGAAACAACCTTATCAAAATGGATAAAATCACATATAGAGTAGAAGTAGACAGGGAAAATTTTTTCACACTGTCTGAAAACTTTAGGACCAGTAGTCATCCAAGGAAACTAACTGAACTTGAAGAGATCAAGAAAAAGAAAGGACTTCACACCGTGTATAATTAATCTGTGGAATTGATTACCACAAAACATGGCGATGGCCATTAACCTGAATGCCTTTAAAAGGGATTGGATAGATTCATGGAAAGTTAGTTAAAAACTAGTAAGTTGGAAGACCCAATTTTATCTCTGCGCTGGGGGCAGTTTGATTCCAAATACCAATTTGAATGGTGAATGGTAGTGGGATAAAGGTAAATTCTCCGTCTCCTACTTGAGAGCACCCTAGAGGTGTTTCATTAACCACTCTAAGAAACAAAACATTGCACTAGAATGGATCTTATCCTGCTCTAGCAAGACTATGCTTATGCTTATCCAATCCATCCAATCTACAGGGCTTATTAAAATTATGAAAATGCTGGTGATTTTGGGCTGCTCTTTCTCAGCCCAACTCACCTCAAGGATTGTGGGAAAAATAAGATGCGGGAATTTTGGGTATGTTTGCCATCTTAAATTATATATATATAAAAGTAGTGTAACAATATGATGATGATGATGATGATTCTGTTTTTCTTTTAGCCATGTCTCAGACCGTACAGACAAATGGCACACAACCATTGAGCAAAACATGGGAACTCAGCTTATATGAACTTCAAAGAACACCTCAGGTACTGTAGTTACTTCCTTCTCCATCTTTGTATTATCTTTGCTAATAGCTTGTATCATTGTATTGTTTTAGTGTGAATGTGATCTTCCACATCCCAGATAATTTGTACCAGAAGAATTAGATAGTAGGAAAAGTAATGCAATTATAAGAGTATTGAAAATGTATCATTTGTAAATATTAATTTCAATGGAGCAAGGAAATAATTTTTTGAAAACGCTATTTTGATCATTAGGAAGCTATAACAGATGGCCTGGAGATAGTGGTGTCACCCCGAAGTCTCCACAGTGAGCTAATGTGTCCCATTTGTTTGGATATGCTGAAAAATACCATGACTACTAAGGAATGTCTACATCGATTTTGTGCTGATTGCATTATCACAGCCCTTAGAAGTGGGTAAGTTGGTTGATGAAAAAAAACCACTGCTACAGAACTGAATAGTACCTTGGATTTATGCTCAAACCCGTGATTCAAAAGGTTTTTTGGAATTGAAGCCACATAGGATACAGCCAGTGATGCATGAATGTTTTAGATATTGATAAGGCCACTGTTTTTGCCCCATGCTGGAGTATGTGAAATGGGGTGCAAATTTTAAGAGTAATTATAACAAAACTAGGTACTTCTTATTTCAGCAAGAAAGGTGGTGTAAGTAGGAAAGGCCAAAAAAAGCAGATTGCTGCCAACATTTAATGATATATGGGATTATATAGCAATAGCACTTAGACTAATATACCGCCTCATAGTGCTTTACAGCCCTCTCTAAGCAGTTTACAGAGTCACTCTCATTTTACCGACCTCGGAAGGATGACTAATCTGCTTGTTGCCTATCATAGCTCTGCCACAAAGGAACTATAAAAAATACTTTTGCCTTCTTTCTTCTCTGAAATTGTCTCCTGTCACCTATTGTATATGGCTGGCCACATTCGAGACCCAAAGAAGGTTATATAGAAAGAATTTGCAGCTAGGATGGGTTGAGTATTTTTGCTATCCTACTTAATCTTGTGAGATGGGAGTCCTTGGTGCTCTCTGAGCTTGATTGTTTTCTTGCAGATGTTTCATTACCCAAACTAGTTAAACTCATCAGCACTGATGATGTTACCTAGTTTGGGTACTGAAACATCTGCAAGCTCAGAGAGCACCAAGGAGCTCTCATTTCAACCCTGAGCCTCAAACATTTTCTCCTTTATTGGCTTGTAGGATAGGTTTGTTGCAGTAGTACCTGAGCCAAGATCATTCAGAGCATCTTATATCCAAGCAGAGACTTCAATTTGGAGTTCAAATCAGGATTTGTATCCAGCATAATACACTGACTCCAAGTAATGACTTAACTTTTTTAAGCCTATGAAAAAGTGGGTACATAAAGAATACGAGGCTCCTTGTACTGTTGTCACCAAATAATGTACAGGACTAAGAGCAAAGAGGGTCAGTGAGCATTGACCAAATCATTCTATTGAATTCTATACTGCCTTATGCTTTTTAACTGCTATGTCTTTGTCAGTTATGTGCAAATCTTATAATGTCAGTATGGAGTATAACAAATTTGTTAACCTTCAAGGATTCGGATTCTGAGATGTGCAAAATTAACAAATGGCTGTTCCCCTTTTGACAAATAGTTAAGTATTTTGAAAGAAATCACAAAGATTTGCCAACAATGCAATAAGTATACAATATTTTTGAATTAGGTAAGAACATATTTTTGGAATTCTTTTTCTTATTTTCAGAAACAAAGAATGCCCTACTTGTCGTAAAAAGCTCGTTTCCAAAAGATCTTTGAGACCAGATCCAAATTTTGATGCCCTCATCAGTAAAATTTATCCAAGTCGTGATGAATATGAGGCTCACCAGGAGAGAGTTTTAGCAAGGATCAGCAAGCACAATAATCAGCAAGCTTTGAGCCACAGCATTGAAGAGGGTCTGAAAATACAAGCCTTGAACAGGTAAAAAAATTATATATAGTGAAAAGATGGATAAACAGAGTTCTCTAGTTGGGTGATTGTCCGCATACTTATTTGTATGAAAATCTATATCTTCAGACCTCAGCATAAAAAGAAAAAATAGAAAGAAAATTATGCCTACCAGAAGGTTAGAGAATTGCTTCTATTTGAAATACACATTACTGGATTGAGTAGACGAGTAATTGAAAAGCTTACATTTTTAAATAAATTCCTGCTTTTTCTTTTTAATTTGAAAACTGTGGATCATGCAAAATTGACCACAACAGCCTAAATTCCAATGCTTCATTTTATCCAGCAACGTTACAGCTAACCATATCCTAATATTTGTTCAAAATCTATATTTCAAATGATATGTCTACTAAATACTGTAAATACTAAATATATTTGTAATATTATGTGAATTATTTTGCAAAATGAATTTCCTGGCATCATCATCATCATCATAATAACAACAACAACAACAACAAAAATAAATAAATAAATAAATAAATAAATAAATAAATAAATAAATAAATATAAAATAACAAAGTTGGAAGGGACCTTGGAGGTCATCGAGTCCAACCCCCCGGCTCAGGCAGGAAACCCTATACCATTTTGGACAAATGGCTGTCCAGTCTCTTCTTAAAAACTTCCAGTGTTGGAGCATTCACCGCTTCTGGAGGCAGGTTGTTCCACTGGTTAATTGTTTTGTCAGGAAGTTTCTCCTTAGTTCTAGGTTGCTTCTCTCCTTGCTTAGTTTCCACCCGTTGCTTCTTGTCCTGCCTTCAGGCGCCTTGGAGAATAGCTTGACTCCCTCTTCTTTGTGGCAGCCCCTGAGATATTGGAACACTGCTATCCTGTCCCCCCTTGTCCTTCTCTTCGTTAAACTAGACATACCCAATTCCAGAAACCATTCCTTATATGTTTTAGCCTCCAATCCCCTAATCATCTTTGTTGCTCTTCTCTGTACTCTTTCTAGAGTCTCAACATCTTTTTTACATCGTGGTGACCAAAACTGGATGCAGTATTCCAAGTGTAGCCTTACCAAGGCATTGTAAATGCATTACAATGCATTGTAATGCATTGGTATTAGTATTAATACTACTACCGTTTCAATACTACAGCTATATAATGGTGATGGAGGGTTGTATGTTGGATATGTTTATTTAATGAAAAAAATAATCATAGGGTGGACAAAATTTGCTAGCTGACACAAAGACTCTGAAAATGAACTTGGATTATTTCTTGATTGTGCTAACTAGGTTACAGAGAGGCAAGAAGCAACAGATAGAGAATGGCAGTGGAGCAGAAGACAATGGTGACAGTTCGCATTGTAGTAATGCTTCAACCCACAGTAATCAGGAGGCTGGACCAAGTAACAAAAGAACCAAAACTTCTGATGATTCTGGGCTTGAACTGGACAATAACAATACAACAGTTGCCATAGACCCAGTACTGGATGGTGCAAGTGAAATAGAATTAGTTTTCAGACCCCATCCTACGCTTATGGAAAATGATGACAGTGCACAGACAAGGTAAGCAGTGATTCATTTTTATTTTAGAAGGAATACCGAATATGGTAGTAGATGAATCCAGTTAAATATTGTAGGCCCTGTATGAGTTGATGTAGAATAAACAATAGAAAATACTGGATTGCGTTTACATATCTGTAGGATTGTTTTACTCGTAAGCCTTTCCATATCTGTTAATCTTACTTCTTGTAACCTGTAGGTACATAAACCCTCTTTGCTTTTGTACAGGTACATTAAGACCTCGGGCAATGCCACTGTTGATCACTTGTCTAAGTACCTAGCTGTGAGGCTAGCCTTAGAAGAACTTCGGAGCAAAGGAGAGTCTAATCAGATGAATCTTGAAACAGCCAGTGAGAAGCAATACACAATTTATATTGCTACAGCTAATGGCCAATTCACCGTGAGTAACTGTTTGAGCAAAAATGCAGTTGGGAAAAGGCATTGTTTCAAAATAAATTTGAATTCTATTCAGAATGTCATTATGCCCAGGGCTAAACATAGAGGCAGAGCAAATAGGGCATGCTGTCAGGTGTGTCTAAAAGGTATGATCTATATACCCGGGCTTAACCCTCTGTGTGGAAAATTTCTGAAAAGGACTTTTTTCTGTTTGATTTTACTTGTGCTAACATAGCTATTTATGCGTGCATTACAGTGTGAACTGGGGGGGGGGGAAGCACATGTGCATATGTTGCTTAAAAAAAGATGAGGAAAATCTAGTTTCAGACCATTGTTGATTCGTTTCTGAGCTTTCCTGTTCATCTCACTTTCTTATACAATCCTAGCAGAATTATTTATCCCCTACTGTGGAAGGTGAACATGTAGAAAGGAGTATTTTAAAAAAATATAATGCAAACAACCAAGTGTTTTGTTGTACATTAAAGCCTCAACCATGTATTATCTTATAAGCCTTTGCAGAGAACAGCTCTGCTTCAACAGAAGCAGACAAAAAGGGCAAAATGTGTATTCTTGTCAGGTGGGAGAAGAAAGGAGATGAAGAATGTTAAGAGACTGACCATTAACAAAACATAAACTTTTTTGGGGGGGAGGCATGTAATTCTCTGGTCCATGAACGCTAAAAATGGCAGTGGGATTATTTCAGTCTCTGAAAATATTCTTGTCACCTTGTGTCCAAGGTGGTTATCCTTCAACAAAGCAATTTTAAAGACACATTTTATCCTGCACCAGTTGACCAAAGGTTTTCATACTCTCAGAATAAACTGAGATTTCTTATAGTGTAGTATTTTATTTTTATATGGTTTATGAGTGCAAGATTGTGTCACATTTAGCTACTGCTTTGTTAATAGTCACTCTCTTGCCTCTCCATTCTCACTATTCCCTCTTCTCTTTCCACCTCCTACGACAGCTGCTTGATGTTTGGACTCCACACATTTGATGAAGTGGATTGTACAAAAGTTAATGTGATTATTATAATAAATTGATTTAGTCTTTAAGATATCATAAAACTCTGCTGCAGAAAACTAACATGGCTAACCTGTGAAAATGCTGAATATAAACATACTAAGTGAACATGCTAGGAAACTTCTATTCGTATATCTGGAATCTTGATCTGTTATATGATGTTTAAGAAGGATGAAAGGTCTTTTTATTTTGGACAAGATTTAAATATACAGCATGCTTCTTTCTATATCCTGGAAACCAATGGGAACTTATTGCTGTTTTTACAGTGCCTAAAAAAGAGTCTGTATACTTCATTGTCTGCAGCTCCCTACTGACTGGCCTGCTACATCCACACATCTTTTATTATTTTTCCCCCCAGAATTAGTGTTTAGTGAAGTAAATTGTGGGAACATACAATAAAAAGGATATTGTACGGAATCTAGCTGATATATTTATTCATTACCGAACTATGTACTTAAAATAAATTAAGAGTGACCTTTAAAAAGGACTAAATCAGACCTAGCCTCCCATACACATTGTATCAATCTTAAAGGAATTGAGGCTTCTAGTGTAAACTTAAATATATAAGGTCTAGATTAAACTTAACCATCTGGTCTCGATCTAATTGAAAAGAGCTATTTAATTCATTGAATAGAATTGTGTATTGTTAGTGGCAAGTAAGTTTGGGGGTTAGGCCTCCACTTTAGACCTTAGATGTTTGAATAAAAAAGGTGTTATTAAATCTATGCTGGATCCAGTAATATATGCATAACGTCCCCACCCACTTGTAATTATAATGACTATGAGTGGGTAGGACAAAATGGCAGTCAGATTTGGATCACTGCTGTGCGTCCTGGAATACATGGCCTGCCCTCCTTGTACATGAGATCTGGAGAGAGAAATGCAAGATGGGTGTGTAGGATCAGGCCCAAGTGCTGCAGGATTCCAATGAGGTAGTATGGGGGGGGGGGGAGGCAGAGGGTGCTGCAGTGACCCTGTGGTGGGTCGTAAGGGCAAATGACCACAAGGCCACTGCCGCCGTTGTATCTTTGAAATGGGGTTATATGTAGCTTTTGGGGGAGGGGTCTCTTGTAACTTCAGACGTTAAGTGGCCTGTCGTACCTCGATAACCTGAGCTCAAGATACTATTAATTGCTGTCATCATGTTCTACTTAGACCAGTGTTTCTCAACCTTGACAATTTTAAGGCATGTGGACTTCAACTCCCAGAATTCCACAGCGTGGAATTCTGGGAGTTGAAGTCCACATGCCTTAAAATTGTCAAGGTTGAGAAACACTGACTTAGACAATTGTGTTACAGTGATTTTATTCCATGCTTTAAACAAGCAACCAGGGTTATGTCCCATGATATTGCTAACATATTTGATGGGGAAATATAAATATTTTCTGATTGTGATTGACAAGGTCTTCTTGATGAAGATACCAGCCTGAAAGATACTGGACAAAAATGCAGACAGCTAAAAGCTTTTGTTTGCTGTTATTTAAACCCAAAAATTTAAATGTTGGTAGATTTTTTTCAAAATGCTAAATGTGTAAAGATCTAAAAATGTTCACTCTTTGTCATGTTCAGTGTTGAAAGATCAGAATTGATATAATATTTCTTAGTTTCAGCTTGCAAAGCTGGAGTGGCTTTTTATGTTGCTGTACTTTGAACAGACTAGCTTTATTTACCTTGATGGTAGAGTGCAGAAATGTCAAACGTACATATTTGTTTGCATATCTATTTTGCAATGGGAAGGATAGATTTTAAAAGACCTGTAGCCCTTTGTATGGAAGTATACTATAACACCCTCATTTGCTCTGTAGCTGCTTTTCCTTTGGAACTGAAATATCGGTTTATATTAGGCTATTCATAGACAGGAGTGAGAGTGTTGTTTACGAACTGTGATTTGTCAGTGTTTGGTAATTTTCTAGTTATTATTTCTTTGTTATTCATTTTCAAATGGCAATAACACTTTTCTATTTTTAACTTTGTTACTTCTTTTGGCTCCCACTCTAGGTATTAAACGGTTCTTTTTCCTTGGAGCTGGTCAGTGAAAAATACTGGAAAGTGAATAAGCCCATGGAGCTCTACTATGCACCAACAAAGGAACACAAATAAGCCTTACAAAAAAGGCTTTGAGTTGGAACAATACTTACTTTTATAGCTTTGCTTTAATTTGAAGTACCATTCTCTGCATCATGGACAACTGCACATAGACTTGGATTCCCCAATGAATATCTCTAGACAGTATTTTGTGTGATTCCTAACTTATATTTTTCTTTCTGAAGAACTGAATGATCAGAACATTCCACTGTTACTGTCGTATGTGTTCTTTTGATTTGGTGGCTCTTGGTTCATGCGCATGAAGTTAGTGGCAGCAAAATTTCTTTAGAACATGGAATGCTAGAAGGCTTTGGATGGGCAGACTCACTAGCACCTTGATGTACATTGACAAAGGAACAAGAGATGCTATAGTTCTGTTAATTATATATGATTAAGAGTAGGTCTGCTAGTAAGTAACTAATTCAGATGCTAAAGAAATAGCTGGGGCTGGAAGAAAAGATAGATTGTTCACAGCGGTACCTGAATTCTTATGCAATGCCCTGTAATGTCATTCTGCTTTGTGAATAAAAAAGCCACCTCATGTACAACACTGTCTTCATTCCCAGTGTCCATGGGAATGCAAGCTACTCTTTTTCCTGTTTTCATCATATTTAAGGTAAATTATTCTTACCAACTTCACATTATAGCTAAGAGAACATTAACTGTAATACCGTTTCATAGCTTAATTGCGGTTTAAAAAATGACTTAGAACTAGCTCTGGGAAAAGACTTTACAGAATGAGCATACATTTCTGAGACAAGTTCCAAATTTTGTTAATCACAGTTCATGAAGTGCTGATGGTACAATCATATTAACATTCCCAGAAACAAGGGAAAAATATACTGATTTGTACTGATATTACTAAAAATAATAATGATGCAATATTGACAAATTTCTTTAACAATATTCTTAAACTTTCCCATGTCAATTAGGCACTTGTGGTAAAAATAAACGTAGTGTGGGTTGTAATGATCTTTAATTTTGATTGGATCAAAACTATATACTTACCTATCGTAGCATCCAAATTTCTGTAAATCAGTTATCATCCATGACCTAGTAGGAGACTCATCCTTCTGTGTGACTGATGATGTAAAAAAAAAACAAACCTTCCTTTCACTGAAATGTTCCCCAGTACTCTCTTGAGAGTTTTGAATACGCTAAGAAAAGGAATGGTGCAGAAAAGTGTGGACTTGTAGGGGATTACCTTCAATATTTAGCAACGTCTTATGGTTGTTGGTCTAAAAATTATGATCTACTATAAAAGTCAAAAAGTCAATTTACTGCAATTGAAAGCTGAGAATATGCCTACTAATTCGAACGATCTGATGATTGTACAGAAAGAAAAAAGCTTTATAGTACTCCGTTCAATGTTAGAGGTTCCTGAATTATTTTACCAGTTTGTGCCATGACAGTTCATAAGTCCAAGCCGGGTTGGGGGTGGGGTGGGGAAAATGTATCATGCTTACTCAGTTTTGTTCAGTATTTTTGGTGTAATGTACAAACTATATAGCTTGCTAGTGCATGTCCACTAAATATAATCACATTTCTTTTTATGTGAAAAAATGAGTTTTGTATAAGCAAACATCAGGTGCAAAAAAAAAAAAAACTTGCTTTGTGACTTACCCAAGAAATTGTTTAGCCCTAGATGCAGATGAAATACAGCATTCTGAAAAGATTGTCTGTCTAGGGAAGGTACATTGTTCCCACGTTGGTGGGAAAGAATGTGAATTTTTAACTTGTTATGGTGAATTCGATAAGTATTTATATTTACTTAAATATATAAAGTAGTTGTTTTCATCAATAAACTGCACTGTGACTTTTTAATGGGTCAACTATCGGCAGCTTTGAGAAGTTGCCTATCCTTAGTGCCACATTTTCACAAGCAAGCTATTTTGGAAAAGTGACACTCTTATCATTAAATGTTACATCTCTCATTCCTGAAGTTCAGAATTCATTCATGGGTATATATAAGAAATCCCAAAGAGAAATGAGAACCTGAACAGGTAATATATCCTCTGTGACTAGCTAAGATCTGGTGTGATTCATAATCCATTTACAGTAGTACTATTAACTCTGAAGGAGGTGAGAATAATCCTGAAGAACACGCAACATGTCAATTTAGTGCCCCTCTCAACTCTCCACCCAGCCCTAACAAACCTGTGTTTTTTACAACAGCTCTTCTTTAGTATATGGTGAAACAAGTGCTACAGAAGACTGTTGTGTCTTTCATTATCCCATTTTGAGATTCCCTATCTGCACAATACTAGAAGCCGTAAAGGGTCACCATCTTGATCATTGGAATCATCCAACAACTACATGCTGACAGAAGCAGCTGATTATTCTTCCTGTGAAGGTGTAGGATTTGGAGGGACACAGATTCCACATTACAGTATAAACTAACTGTCCTTATATCTCTATGGATGTGAGTGCAAGCTTAAGTGATTGCTTTTGTCCCTGTGGTAATTGGCTATCCACTAACAATCATACTTGATAATGGCAATTTGAACAATTCTGATGAAAAGTGTGCTATTTTGCCTATTTAAAAAAAAGGTACTTGGGAAACTTTCTGAACTGCCTAAAAATGATTAAGAATAATTTTGGAGGTTTTCATGTTTGCACTTCTGGCCAAATGGGGCTAAGTTTACTGCAGAGACGTTTCTGCACTAAATGAACAAAAATTGGATTTTTTTCCTCCTCCCTTCTTGCAATGTTTTCCTATTTTACTCTTTAAGTTCTTCAGTGCTTTCTTTAAAATAAGATGATTTATGGCAGGGATCATAGTATATTCCAGAGAGGTTTTAAAAGATTTTCTTAACAGATTTTTTTAAAACAAAATCCATCAATTTCAGAAATCCTGTTTTATAGCCAGCATGCTTATATATAGTGGCTACCAACATAAGCATTATTAGGCTAGGTTACAGTTTTGATCATCCACCCATTTCAGAGCTAGGTAGATGTATCTATTTTTTTTTGGGGGGGGGGGAATGAGAATTCCCTCTTCCCTTCCCATATTGGCCTTAAACTCTCCAGTAAAAATCCTCTCCTTTAGAGATTTTAAGTCTCCTTGAAGTAATCTATCTTCTGTCCAACCCAACCCACTCTGATGCAGCCCCACTGGTGCTGAGCAGTCGATTCATAGACTGTCCCTGGAAGAAAACAAGCAGACACCCAGAAAAGAAGCATCATCAAAGGTCCCCCAAATAGTAATAACATCAAGTGCTCCTGTGATAGATAGAAAAGTACCCCAAAATCCCCCAGGAAAAAAAAGGCGAGTGTTGGTAACAGGAGATTCAATTCTCAAGGGAACAGACTCAGCCATCTGTAGGCCCGACAGTCAATCCAGAGAGGTATGTTGCCTCCCTGGAGGAAGAATCAAAGATGTGGCCGAGAACCTAACCAAAATAATAAAACCCAGATTACTACCCTTTTCTACTACTACATGTAGGTACGATCGACACCAAAATGGACCTGAAAACAGTATCAAGTGATTACGAACAGCTAGGCAAGAAGGTCAAGGAGTTAGGTGCACAAGTAGTGTTTTCATCTGTACTGCCAATGAAAGGTCAACATCCCGTAAGAGAACAATGGATTCTAGAAATGAATAAGGGGTTGGTGTCGTCAAAAGAACTTTGGATTCCTGGACCATGGTCTGCACTACCTCCATCATGGACTTTTGGCAAGGGACGGGCTGCACCTCACAAAAACTGGGAAGAATGTTTTTGGAAAACGCCTGGCTCAACTTAATAGGAGGGCTTTAAACTAAAATTGAGGGGGGAGGGTGATCAAACTTTAGGATCTCTAGGACCTAATTACAAGCAAAAACCCCTAGCAAACAAATCAAATAATGAGGCAAGGAGGGATGGGAAGGAAGACAAACTCAAACACCAAATAGGAGACATGG